>NC_141046.1:65526894-65639394 GCF_041138505.1 Cibotium barometz | reverse complement strand
GATGCATACACTATTGATATGGAAAATGCAATTTTGCAAAGCACTAAGGCCATCTCTTACTCTCAATTCAAACATTTAGGGAGAGGACCAAGCTTGGAGAAACTAAAGGAATGGATGTTTGAACCCACCAACCCAAGTGGTCCGAACAATCAATCAAGCAACTGACGGAACACCCATGTATAAGGTGCCTACCCTCGTGACCAATGACAAAGAAACTACACATCACAAGAGACCAACCACTTTGGTCATTGATATTGATGATGAGGTAACACATCGTCTGGAGTATAATTCACATGTACGAGACCGCAAATATGTAGGGAGGCCATGGAAGATCAATTATAAGGAGCATGATACAACCACTACTCTTCAAAGAACTGTGGAAGCCATAGAGTTTAGTGTGATTGGATTAAAAGCAACTGGCTCTCTCGAGGAGTCGTCATGGAGTAGATCCAATACTTGCCCAACAACTACTTCAGTTTCATGTTCAAGGAAGAGGGCATGGCCTTGCACATCCTTGGAGCTAGCTAGTGGATGATCAAAAACACCCCTCTCTCCTTGTTCAGATGAACGCCCTGGTTCTCCCCTAGCAGGCCTAAACCGACAAGAATCCCGGTGTGGGTCGAGCTTCAGGACCTCCCTCTATACTTGTACCCTTTTTTGAGGATGATCGTGGAGCCACTGGGCAAATTGTTAGGGAAGAAACCCCATCTGGACCTTAACCCTCGCCGTTGGCAACCTCAAGCACTAATGGAAATGGATTTGAGTTTAGATCTTCCAGGATCTTTAACCATCCACCTGGGGAGAGAGGACCTGGTGATTGAGCAACGCATTTCCTACAAAAATGTCCCGAATGCGTGCTTCTACTGCAACAAGCAGGGGCACTTCATCAGAAACTACCCGGAGCAATCCCCCCCCCCTCCGACCTCAGAAGGACACATGTGGAGACAAGGAGGGATTCCAGCAAGCTAACAGAAGAGGAAGAATTAACCGTGCCCCCCCCTCAAAACCCCTGCAAAGAACCAGGAACACCAACAGGCTTGCACCCTTGCTGGTGGACTTGACTGACCCCACCCAACCGAAAGACTGCCAGGATATGGAACAGAGCGAGGATGAGACAATCCCAAGTAACCAGCATATGGGGAAGGCATCCCTGGGAACCTAGAGAAGGAACTTGACAAAATGGACTTCCAAGAGGAACAGCCCTTCCCTAGCCTCACGCCTGAAGAAGAAAGACTGCCTAATTCTTCCCCTCATCTTCTCTCAGGAAGACCTTGGGGAGCGAGCAAGCTCACAAGGCAATCCATAACATGACCTCAACCTTACCCCCTACCCCGTAAGAGATAGCCTGAGCGAAAAGGAGGGGCGAGCGTTGAATCTTTGGTAGCGATAGAGAAAACTCCAAGGGGGTAGAAGTAAGCCTATCCCCAGAACCCAAAGGAAATAATGTTTAGACAAATTCTTTCTCTCAACACAAAAGGCTACAAATTCTTTCTCTCAACACAAAAGGCCTCACCAACCCCCAGAAAACTAGCTCAGGAGTTGGTTGTTCAAGGAAAAAATCCTCCCAGAGTGTATCTATCTTCAGGAGGTCAAAGACACGGGGGACCATCTAAGATCCAACCTCAATA
Organism: Cibotium barometz; assembly: GCF_041138505.1. Classification (NCBI taxonomy): domain Eukaryota; kingdom Viridiplantae; phylum Streptophyta; class Polypodiopsida; order Cyatheales; family Cibotiaceae; genus Cibotium; species Cibotium barometz. Next base: position 65,637,766 of record NC_141046.1, on the reverse strand, counting down.
GAATTAAGATCCAATAGTGGCCCATGAGCACTATTTTATACTTGAGTCCATGATAATAATCCATAATTCTAACTAATGAAGTTTCTACTTCATTACAAACCATCGCTTCCCAAAGATTTTGTCCTTAAAATATATCATATATACAATTATTCATCAATGAGAAGTGAAGGCTCCATCGTACCCATAAGACCATAATTGTAAATGGAAGTCCCAAAAGTAGCCATGTCAATAGCATAGTCGGTGTAGAACTAGATCTTCCAAATATAAGAAAATAAATGTCCTTGGTCTTTCGCATGGTCCCATGAATAAAGTCTCCAAGGAAATGAATTGTCCTCTGAGCGAGTTCCTTTGAGCAAACAAAAAAATCTAGCAAGCGTGGCAAAGGAGACCCCAAAAAGAAGGGGGAGTTTAGAAATGGTGCCTCATTCTTCCGTTGAATTTCAATTTTAATTTATGACATCAAAAATCAATTCCAATGTAACCACCTGTTGCTCCGTATGTTCCGTCTCAGACCTTGGGTCTCCAATCATTCTCCTTGCCATCGCCTCTGTATATCGGGGAAGTTACCTTCAAAATTAGGACTTATTGTGGGACTTCTTGACTTTTTAATTCATAATCCCTCTTCCCTTGATTTTCTCTACACAATTGTGCATTTATTGATCAATTTGGCCAAGTGCATAAGAGGTTTTCAAAGAAGACAGGGTTTAGGGTAAAATTCTTGTGTATATGATGGTTCTTAAGGAGGATCCAAAGCTTTTCTTTTGAAAGAAGAAATTCTCATGATAGGCTAGAAGATCTCAAGGCATTTTGATGGAATATAGGAAACATTTTGTCTAGATCTACAAGGACATGAAGGGAATCCCACAAGAGGTTGTGATATATATATATATCATACGCTTAGTGGGCTCAAGCGACATGGTCCGTATAGAAAACCGATGCACACAGACAATCAAGAAAGAGATCTAGAATATACATGATGAATTATTCTCATTTATGAGATTGAGAACATGGATTAAATTTATCTAGTTATGATTATGCCCCCAAGAAAGAAAAGAACTTGCATGTACGATATCCTTTGCCATTCATAAAGGATGTACTAGAAAGGCTTGCATATTTTGAGGTGTGTAGTTTCTTGGAAGGATGTAGTGAATGCAATAATGTGCTCATTGACCTTAAGGGCCACCATAAAGTAGCCACTAAAAGGTAGCATTTTTTGTATAATAAGAGATCTATGCATATAAGTCAATGTCTTTGGTTTGTGTAACCACCTTCTAGAAATTGATGCCATAGCATTAAAGAAGCAACTACAGAAGTTCTTAGAGATCTTCAGACCTACGCATGCCTAGAGAACAAAAAATAAAAAAAATCAAAGAGGTTTCTCTTAATCATACAAATTGTCGATTCATGGTGGTGTTAGATTACACGATGAAATGCAAGAAAATGATGGAAAATCCTAGTTAAATGCCAATCTCTAACCAAAAGAGATCATATCTAAAAAGCTTTTATTAGGGTAAAGATGCCTTATCTTAGGATACAAGCATGGATCCCAAATAATAATAGAAATGGCACATTAATGTGGAATTTGTAATGTGCTTTAGGGAGCTTTGGAGAGGAATAAGAGTATTTTGGGGACCTATTAAAAGTGTGACAAGATTAGAATAAAGGAAAGTGGACCTCCTAGCCCAAACAAGCATGATAAAATAAAGCTCTCAATGTGCTATAAATCGTTTAAATAGGCATTACTTCTAACTTCCTTAATGTCAACTTCAATCATGCAATTGCTACTTCCAAAGCTGCATTGTTGTTAACTTTCCTTTAGGAGGAATTTTTTTTTTAGTTTGGCTAATGTCAAAGTCTTTGTCTATCTACTGACACTTTGGTATGCCTATACAAATTTTACAAATTCCTTTAGGATCAAATTGTTTTTTAGTTTGGCTAATGTCAATGTCCTTGTCTATCTACTTACACTTTGGTATGTCTCTATATACAAATTTTTAAAAACTCTTATTCTTCTTCATGGAACTTTGAAGTTCTACCTTCTTCTTCTTCATGGAACTTTTAAGTTCTACCTTCTTCTTCTTCTTTATAAAACTCAACTTGAAAGTTCTAAGCCATAACTTGGATTGTCATGTTTTCAATGAGAAAAATTAAACACCTTGAACATGCAATACTTTTTTAAGAAAACACAACAACGGAAGTAGAATCTTCACAACATAAAGCACTAAATTGAAAAAAGAAGTGGAGAGTAAAAAATATTACTACATGCAACCTTTGATTACTAATGAATGTTTGCCCACCCATGTGCTCCTTACCCATCTCTGGGTAAGGAGCTTTGAAGCCCACTTGTGTTCTCTTTGTGTTAGGATGTTTGATGGCAATATAGATAGACTCTAGAAGAAGGATTTCTTGCCTATAACAATGCTTGAATACAATGAACTGGATGATGAACAAAGGCTACCAAACTAGTCTATGTATAGTAGTGCCTAAGATCGGCATGAATGTAGATCGGCCATGTCGACCAACCCACCACTTGGTATAAAATGACCAACCAACCATATCATATGACTGGGACCATATTAGACTACAACACAATCCCATAAGGATAATATGTAGCTCTTGTAGCCATGGGGGAGACCGTATCACCTCTCAAACAAGCCTCACAACTTGAGAACAATGTGTCTGATGTGCAAATAGTGTGTCCTTAGTGGTTTGCTATCCAATGCAAATAGTGTGTGTCCTTAGCGGTGTGCTATCTGATGTGCAAATAGTGTGTCCTTAGCGATTTGCTATCTAATGCAATGTGTACTTAGCGGTTTGCTATCTGATACGATGTGAACAATGTGTACTTAGTGGTTTGCTATCCAATGCAAATAGTGTGTGTCCTTAGCGGTGTGCTATCTGATGTGCAAATAGTGTGTCCTTAGCGATTTGCTATCTAATGCAATGTGTACTTAGCGGTGTGCTATCTGATGTGCAAATAGTGTGTCCTTAGCGGTTTGCTATCTGATGTCCTTAGTGGTTTGCTATCCGCCGATGTGAACAGTGTGTCCTTAGCGGTTTGCTATCTGATACGAACAGTGTGTCCTTAGCAGTTTGCTATCTGATGCAAACAATGTGTCCTTAGCGGTTTGCTATCTGATGCAAACAATGTGTCCTTAGCGGTTTGCTATCTGAATGCGAACAATGTGTCCTTAGAGGTTTGCTATCCAATGCAAATAGTGTGCCCTTAGTTTGCTATCTGATGAAAATAGTGTGTCCTGAGTGGTTTGCTATCCAATGCAAACAGTGTAAGATTTTGTAGAATTCTGCCCCAGTAGTCCATCCAACCCGGGGCTCTTACTCTACTTTAGAGTGTAAATGTCTCTCTCCAGCTCCTGCTTGGATAAGTCCCTTTCCAACGTGGGCCTCTAGGGCTGGTGGCACATATTTTTTCCTGCATCTTGCTATAAGTGCACATGCTTGTTGTCTCTCTAGGGACAAGATCAGGGGTGGAACTGTAGATACCCTCTAGGGCTAGTGGCACATATTTTTTCCTACATCTTGCTATAAGTGCACAGCTTGTTGTCTCTCTAGGGACAAGATCAGGGGTGGAACTATAGATACCCTCAAAGTGAGTACTACTGACTATCTCCATTTTCTCCACCGTGGAGGAGGTTGTGTGGCCTGAAGCATCCTTTAGCATAGGGATAGAGTCTTTTGTCTTCTTATTTTTAAGGATGGCGAAGGTTTCTTTATTTGGCATGTCCCCTTTGCCTGCCCACCACTGCCTCAAAAAAAGCTGGGCCTGTTTATCGATTTCTTCTTCTCTCCTTAGTTCAACTTTGATTTGCAAGTATTGGTGTTGATTGGAGATGTCCCCTTTGTTGATCTTCTCTTCTAATGTCGAAAGGAGTTGGATTTTCCCCTTCTTCCTATTGCTTCTATGGTGGTTTGCCCTCTTCTTCACATGGCTCTTTAGTTCTTGGATTTGCATGACTAGCAAAGCCTAGGCTCTGGCCCACGAGGATTCCTAAGAAAAGGCTGAGTGGAAGATTGACTTAAGCTTTTGTTTGACACAGTTGAGTTGAAAGAGGATGGGGTCTGCCATGAAACCATCGAGCCTTCATATTGTTGCCTATTTTTTGGATGTGAACCTTGATGGGCTTGTGGTCTGAGACCTGAGGAGTGTGAGGGACCGACACTTTGGAGTTACTCATCTCCCTTGCGAGTGCACCATATACATAGCATCTGTCTAGTCTGCCTTTGCGTAGTTATGTCCTGTCCTTCCGTTAGACCATGTGAACTCTTGGGGGGGTGCCAGGTCAACTAGATCACATTGGTAGGTCTTCATCTTCATTCATTATTCAAGCTCCTGGCCTTTGATGACTTGTCCAAGGCCTTGAAAGCAGACGAGCGGTGATTCGACCATATTGAGGACCACAATCATTGGGAGGTCCAATGCCATAAGGGAATCCCAGAGGGCCGGTCTGGTGTTAGCAGGCCCTGAAGCGTACGACACTACATACCAGGGGTGGTCAGTTTCCATTTTCATAGAAATCCAATGATTACCTGGGTCTCTAAAGCAACCCTTGATTGCCTTTTCCCATTTCTTTAGTATTCCTAGTGTCGCCCTGCCACTACGGTGGGTATACTTGGTTGAGAACCATAAGTGGTCTTTAGATGTTTATCTCTTTTGTCTTTACACAACCATCAAAGACCACTTTGTTGTCACCTTCAAGCAACCTCTTCTCCCTTGGTAGGGCTAAAACAACACTTCCTTTATACACGTCTATATTAACACTTCCTTTATTAAAGTTCAAGATTCTTAGATTCTTTGTTAAGCTTAAAGTCAACAACCTTGATGAACCCAAAAAAATACTTCCACTTTGTAACTATTAGCTCCCTCACTAAGATCTCATGTCTTCTTCTAACCTTCCAAGTGTTGGTGTAATGTGACCAAGCTTCTTTGGTACTATGGTCCTTAGTTCCCTTAGTTTTCTTGTAGTCCCTTACTATGGTACTATGGTGCAATGTGATCAAGCTTCTTTGGTACTATGTTCCTTTAGCTCCCTTACTATGGCTACTCCAAAAGCTCTTTATTATGTAATTATTTCAAGGAAGATGTTTTCCTTGTCCACATCTATTGACAATCTTGATAATTGGTCCTCGATGTTACTTATATGGAATAAATGGTAGTAGTTGAATCCATTCAGACTCCCATTTTCTATAGATCTTGTCCACATCCACTTCTTCTTCTTTTTTCCAGATCCTCCAATTAGTTAACAAATAACTAGCCACGAAGGGCTAAATACAACCCTGAAAGGCTAGATATAAACTTGCCTCCATGTACATCCTCTTTAAATTTCAAGGTCATCTTATTAGACATGATGTTTGTGTTAGTTCATCCCCTTTATAAATCTTACTAGTCTTCACTCTTTCATGGTTTGTAATCTTGATGATGAAGTCAACTCTTGTTGTTGTGATTGCCCCCATTTAACATGCAAAGCCTTCATCATTGCATTATTTTTGGAATCGTGTTAAGAATTACATAGATCCTTGAGAACTATTCCTCTTGGAATTCCACTTATAATATTGCATTGTAAGAATCATTTTCTCATGCTTTCTAATTATCAAGGGAACATAAACCTCTAGCTCCCCAAAACAAGTCATTACTCCCACTTCTTCTTCTTATGGAATGTGACCATCCATTGCTTTAGTAACCTCCAAAGCTCTAGAGTATTCCCTTATAATAACTCCAAGGGGATGAGGTAGATCATGAAATAGATCTAGTACCTAGACCAACTACGAAAAGATGAGAGCATGGTTACCATGGTCTTGTTCTCCCTCTCTATTTCTTCCCATGATAAATATGTACTAGCTTGTGGGCTATAATGGGTAAGATAAAATCAATATTAGTATTGGATTGATGTAAATGGTGATTTGATGGGAAAATGTTGCTTTAAGGGTTTACTAAGATATTCTAGCTTGATGGGAAAATCAATATTAGTACTGGTGATGGATTGATGTAAATGGTGATTTGATGGGAAAATGTTGCTTTAAGGGTTTACTAAGATGCTCTACCTTGATTGAGATACTATAGAGACTGAATCAAGGTTAGAGAATTTGATGAGGGAATCATGGAGAAAAGAGGATCTAGATACTCATGTTTGATGAGGGAATCATGGAGAAAAGAGGGTCTAGATACTCATGTTAGAGTTATAAATAGAACTCATTTTGTAAGTGGGATTTATAATGATTGAGAGCTTAATATATGCTTATCTTTGTGTTCATTTAAGTGTAATTAGAGTGTTATTATCTTCATGATTGATATCAACCATTGCCTTGCTTTCATCCACCCTTGCATTTCTATAGTCTAAGGATTGAAGTTTTGAAAGAAGTAGAATTAGTGAGTCTCTTACTTAGTCTTACTTAGTTAGTGAGAAAAATCTATTGACAATTAGTGAGCCTCTTACTTCATCAGTCGAGCAAAATCAATTAAGAAAAATGAGCTCTTCTAAGATCTCTAACTAATGAGAAGGAGGGGAATTTCAGCTTATGCTTATGGTTTTTCTCATGTATTTGGTTTTTTTAATGGTGATATAAGTAATGTAATCGAGCAGCAAGGCCAACAAAATAAAACCGCTTCCTCTTACTTGCCACAAGAGCTCCAATCTCTCATAGGACTTAACCTACACCTCCCTTCATTTACATCTGAACACAACTATAATTGCTTACTTCTTTGTAGCTCAACCAACTCACTTCTCCCTATGTATTTTTTATGGCCTCCACTCAAGGAAAACCTACATCATTAGTAATGGCCAAAGTAACCCATTTGCTCCTGTTAGAACAACTATACTCTTTATGCCTCCTTATTCATTACAAAATTACAAGCAGTGCCTTTGAATGAGGTAATAGACTTTGAAGTTTCTAGCTACAATACCGAAACATTCTATGGAGTCTGCATGCATCCAACGTGCTCAATGGCTCTCCTCACCTCTAAGGAAGTGGTTCACCAAACAACAAGAAACAATCTTTGGAGTTTGCAACCTTTAGCACAATACTAGCAACATTCTCTAGAGTCTCGGTAAACAAGCATCATGTCTCCAACATGCTCAATGTATCTCCTCATATCTAGGGTAGTGTCACTAGCAACAAGAAACAAATTTCATCCACGTGGCTATTGTTTTTATCCACAAACCCTTAAGAGACCAAACTGATGTAATGAGAGCAAAAATCCTTAAGGGTTTCAACCCTTATTATTAAAGTCATAGAAGTAGTCGTAGTGATAAACATTAGAAACCAAGGCATATAGCTTTTTTATTAAGGCATAAGCATCGCTTTTACCACGAGCTTGTATGCATATAACTTTTTTATTAAGGCATATACATCACTTTTTTATATCTTTTTTTATTAAGACATACACATCACTTTTACCACGAGCTTGTATGACTTTATCAAATAATTTCACATTGACTCAAGCATTATCTACTTTGATATTATCATCAAAGAAAGCTTCACCAATTTCCATGGTGTATTTATGCTCGTCCAATAACTCAGTAACAATTTTAACACTAGGTTTAACCAATTGTTAATCCAATTCTAGGGTTTACAAGAGCTACCGCCATTATCTTATATCAAGGAGTCGCAGAGTAGATACACCAAACGGTCATACATTCAAGATATGAAGAAGCAATAGTGTCCAAAGCTACAACTTGGACGGGCACCCGTAATGGTGTGACGTAGTATTTATGGTGATTCCCGCTTCAAGAGCGAGTGGCAACAAGATAGGATGAAGTCCTAAGTGATGTACTTCATGAATCATTAGGAAAAATATGGACTCATTTTTGGGCCCTCTAAGAAATGCCAAGTCATCATTTTATTACGAAAAGGGGGATCGTGGATAACTCTATCCATAGTACCTCAAAACTATATCATGTAACATATCATTGGAAAGATCTTGATGAGAGGATTCGAACGCACCAACCTCCGACAAATTTGCAGTTTTTATTCTCAAGTTATGGCCTCCCCACCAAAAAGTAACCTCAAAAGTTCCGTAAAACGAAAGCCTCACCCTCATTGGTCCTTATGGAATATTCCCTAGAATCTCAAAGAGCTTAAAAGGCCCAAAAGTAAGTCCAAATTTTTCCTAATGATATTATATGAGAGTAGACATTGTCATAGCATTAGGCCTCTTATGAGCGTAAAGTGCCCAGTCGGCCATAGTTTAAGTGAGTGTGAACACTTATGGCCATGTATAAAAGTGAATTTCTCTCATAATACAACACACTCTCCCATTGTGCAATTGAGTCTTGCTCTTGCTAATCCTCTTGCTGATCTCTCTCCCTAATGCATGCTATTGAGTGTGTGTGAGTCAAATGAGGTGAGAGGAGGGACGAGGACCCGTAGTGTAACGCGGCGGTGTGACAAAGCTTGCAGGGAGACGCAGTGGAATTGCTTGTGAAAGAGTTGTAGAGCTTGGAGACCTCAAGGGTTACGATCTCGGCCATTGGAAAGATCCTCACAACAGTTGCGGTTCACCAAGTAATCTCTTTTTGGATGTGTTTCAAGGAGGGTTAGGGTGAGCCATAACATTTTTGGCACCGTTGTCGGGGAGCCATCCCTTGGCTTTTTCCATCATTTTGCCTCTAATCTACACATAACCCATTGCCCGTTATCTTGATTAATGGTTTCCCATGAAAAAGATGTGGATTTAATGGTGATTTGTGTGAGATTTGGTGTAGAATAGCTCTCTTTTTTGTTTTTAAAAAGAATGTTTTTTGCTTAGTTTTTAGATTAATTTGTTTTTGTTTTTGTTTTTGTTGTTGTTTTTATGGTTTTTCATGTTCTTAGGGCTTGCACATAGTTTGTATTAGGATTAGTTTGCATCCATTGCATCAAACAATGTAATAGAATGCAATTCTTAGTGAATGTTAGCTCTCTTTAGTCTAAACATAGAACTAAGATCATTAATTTTAGTTTAATTGTGTGTTTGTTGTTGAAATTGTTTGGATTAGAGTGTTAGCAAGCATTAGGAGTAGCTTAATCTTTCAAAAAATCCTTGAATTTGACTAATTTCTCTTAATGGACTGGTTTTTGTCATTAAGGGTGATTAATCTTGTTCAAGAGGCCAAAAATTTTAGAAAATGTGTTAATTGGGGTCTAAATTGATTATATGAGTAGTCAAAATTAGAGTTTTTGAGTGTTTTCAGAGCATCTAGATACATCAAAACACCTAATAACTTCAATTTTTTCATCGATTTGAGAAATTTAACTCTCTTTGCTAAATTTTATCTTAAAAGAGGAGACTATAATTAAGAGTCTAATTAATCTCCTATTTTAGATTAATTTACACAATTGTTGATGCACAAATATTAGCATTTCCTTGCTCTATCCAATGATGTGCTCAATTGTGTGAATTAATTAGGGACTAGTGGTTAATTAGAGTCCTTGATTAGTGTAAGAGAAGGAAATATTAGTGAAAAGATTAATCTTGGATTAAATCTTAATTACTTTTTTATATAACTCATTAAGGCTAATGAGCATTCAATGAGTAGATGCTCATGAGTTCTCAAAATTGTCCATTTTGGGGTTCATTTATGATGGGTGTAAGGGGTGTCATTAAAAGGTTGACTTTTTTGATTCCCACTTACCTTTTTGAAAAAATACCCATACCCCTTTCATTTTAAATTCAAAAAATATTCCCCCCTAAAAAGGGAACTTCGTATTTCCCACTACACTTCAAAAAAAATTCCGGTCATGAAAGAAAATTCCAGTGAAAAAATTTCGGCCATGAAAGAAATTCCAGCAAAAAAAATTCCGACCGTGAAAGAAATTCCGGCTGTGAAAAAAAAATTTTGGCTGTGAAAGAAATTCCAGCCGTTTGGAAAAAATTCCGACCGTGAGTGAAAAATCAGGCATGAAAAAAAAAATCAAATTTTCCATGAAGTTTCACCGCGTGAAACTTTGGAGGCCCATATCTCCTAAACCGTATATCTGATGAAGGCGCTCTAGGGCTCATCGAGAAGCTGACATCGAGCTCTTCGACTTTGGACTTTGGCCGTCCGAAGTCAAAATCGACCATTTTGGTCTCTAACCAGTAGCCTCAAAATTTGACTCGAAAATCGAGACAAAAAACAACCCAAAAACCATGAAAAATCACAAAAAAAAAACAGCACGAAAACGACAACGAGCCATATTCGGGTTACCTTTTGAGGGTCTAAACGACAAAATCACGGACAACTCAGGGAAACAAAGTTGTAGTACTCCAAAAATACTACAACTCTCTCATACAAAGTTTTTCATTAAAACATGCTGCGAAATAGGAAAAAAATTCCCAGAAAATTTTTTCGTCTTGAGACAGTGATAGAAAATAGGTTTTAGGACCTCTTCCATCTGGGAAGTTCCTAGTATACACTTTTTTTGAAAAAATATCTCTAAGAGGTCATTCATGTGCGTATAGCACCTACGCTAATTAGGGCAAACGGACACCCGTTTAATCCAACGAAGAGTACGCCAAGCCTCTTGAGGCTATAACGAGATGTGGGAGAATATAAAAAGCATTTTTAAAAAATCCAAAAAAAAACTGTGATTGCTCATTAAGGAGCATTTAGGCACTTTGCCATCATGGCCACCACGATAGAGGGATTGCCAGGGATTACACAAGGACTGAACCGAATGGCTGACATCTTCGAGCCATTGAGATCTATGCCACAAATTCACCTCCCAATACCATTGGCCATGCCTATAACAAGCGTGTCATCAGGTTTTACACCCCCTATCACTTCGATCTCGATGGGCTTTGGCCCCTTGCCTAACATTCCCGCAAATCCTATAAGTACCAACCCTTTCTTGGATGCCCACCCCTTGGACATACTGACTAGTCTAGGAAGGGGGGTGGCCCAAGGACTCACTGAGTCTCTTCCAACAAGAGCACTCACATACGGCCTCAGTGACTCATACAAAAATACGGTCGTATAAATTTTTAAAATTATGGGCAAATATGACGGAACAACGGACCCTATTCAATTCATTCAAATGTTTGAACAGAGATGTGAAGCCTTTGGAAATCCCAACTACCCCACTAAGGTACATGCATTGAACTTATGCTTAGAGGGAAAAGCTAGTCGATGGTTCATCACATTGATGCCGGTAATCAAGACCAACTTCAAAACCTTGAGATTAGCCTTTATACATGGCTTTTCTAGACAAGGTGATCGGTGGAGTGCAGTAACAGAACTCTATTCAATCGAGCGTCAACCAAATGAATCCATTAGAGATTTTATCCTTACGAAAAACTCTTAGACTCACGTTGTGAGTCATGGGAAAAATTAAACGATGTTCAATTGAAGAGATGTTTCATGATGGGCTTGAAGAATAATAGCTTACACAACTTGATCATTGTATCCAATGCGGAAACATTCGATCAATGTTGCAAAGAAGTAATATGTTTATATGACAACATGCTAAAAGATGATCATACTACGAGGTGTTCCTCATCTAAACCAAGTGAAGCAATGGCAAAAGAAAGATCGACCTCGAAATTGGCATTCCTAAAATTTTATGCAGCCTTGCTTAAATCCTTATACAGTCAACATCTCTAAGAGAGGATGAAAACCTTCAAAACCAGACATCCTTGATGCCTCTAAAAGTGAGGAACAAAATTCCTTGCGTTAAGTGCAATCACTACGACCATCCCAATCCTCATTATGCATACAGGGCACCTACTCTTCTATACTGCATATATTGTAAAGCCTTTGACCATGATACTAAAAACTGTCCCACTTCATCCACAATGGACTCAAAACTTCCATCTCCCATGCACCAAACAAAAACAGTCCAAAGGGTAAAAACTGCTCCCTCTCAGGAAGCGGTTAATTGAACACTTTAGTGTTTCTATTGTCGTGGACCTCACAAGGTGGCAGACTGCACAGTTTGGAATACTTCCATGCCTATAGTCACTAACATCTTATGACCAATGTGTGAACGATGCGGCATTGATCACATATTCCAAGATTGCCCAAGACGAGTTGCTTCAATGCAACTTGTCTCACAAAATACAACTCTTAACATCTTAAGTGTACAAAATGGGCAAGTGGCCACAGTACCCTTGAATGTACATGCTTACAAGCCAAGGCATGAGAAAATGGGCAACTGGCCACAGTACCCTTGAATGCACATGCTTACAAGCCAAGGCATGAGAAACAGTCAAAAGGAACGCAAAAGACAATACCTCAACATGGGTAGCAGAACATGCTTTAAAACAGAACCCAAAAGAAGGAGCAAAACCTTCTAAAAACAAGAAAAACAAAGGACAACAAACTATCAAAACCAAGGTCGAATTAAAAGACAGGGAAAAGGAGTCTATAGAGGACATAAACCCAAAAGGGGACATAAATACGAAAGAGCCAAAAGCTATGTAGGATGCAGAAGCATCCACATCAAAAGCCACAACACCCATATGTGCGACACAGGATACAAAAACCCAAAAGAAAATCCGATCTCGTCGCATGGGTAAACATAATGACAAACTGACAAACCAAATAAAGTCAGAAAATGAAACAAGTTCTAGTGCATCACTAAGTGAGGATGAAACAAGTTCTTACTCTTCACTCAGTGCACCACATAGACCAATCAAGAAACTAGAACCCACCCAACCACCCCAAATGGATAATAATGATCACATGACATATGTAGAATGCAAAAAGCAAGCTCAAGAGAGCATGCTTAGCTTGGTTAAATGTCTTACAAGATCATCGGTTATGATTGAGCCTCATAATGCCAATCCTAAAACAACAACCAAAATACAAAGCCCAGAGGAGTACCACTTCCCCTTTCAAGAGGAAGACATACTCTCTACAGAAGAGTCATTTGAAATAGATTGTACGAATTATACGCTTGAGAAAGCACGTGAGGAATTCGATAATTCCCTTATAAGATTAAAACAGTTTCTCAAAACCTCATTTGGAGGTATGCTCTTCTCTCATGATAAAGCCAGCATCACATCAGCACTTGCACCTTTAAGGGCTCAACCTAAGTTATACAAGGACATAACGAACTCCATAAAACAGGACTGTGAGGATTCGCAAGTTTCCAAACAGACCTCATTAAGAATTGTCAAAGGGCCAAGTGTGCCAGTGTACGCATTGGGTACACTTGAAAAAGCTGAAAGCCAAAATGAGGATGAAAGTGAATGGGAGATTGAAACAAAAATGGGATCTGAAGCCGAGTCAATAACCGAAACATCCATGGTTCCTTTGGAAGATTCTATCATGGTATGGTTGGATTTCCCTACAGGCAATGATGCTAAGCGCAACCGCACGCATTGATTAGCCCTCGAGCTAGTCATAACATCGTGACAGTAGACACTTGGGTGTCATTGGGACAACCTAAACTCATCCCTACAAGCAATAGTCTTGCAAGAAGAGCCAATGAACAAAACATTGAAGTTCCATGTTACTTCAGATACACTACTCAAACAATTGATGGTGATATGGAATTTACATTCCATGTTACCCTAGATTCCCTTGAGTATGATGTCATCCTTGGTGGAACTTGGATAAGTGAATCGTTGTATTCACTAGATGAATCCATGCAAATAGTTGCCTTGAACACTCCTGCAGGTAATGTACAGTTGCTATTTACGGGAGGAAGAAACCTTGCAAGAGTTGGAACTACCAACATATCTTACTAAAAAGATCCCTAGGATTCTGGTTGGATTGGAAATTGCAAATAAAATCACCACAGCAGCTCAAGCATAGCTTTATCCCCAACTGGAGAACACAATCTCATGACACTCGAGCTATGGGATTTGTTAGGTCAACCAACACTCACAGCACATCTTGAAAGAATATACTTTACACAAGACTTGAACATGCCGTGTTTGGGATACTTTAAACATACAATACTAAACCCCTCACTTGCAAGTTTTTTGTGGTTGAGTATGTATTGGAAGCAGATTTGATCTTGGGACATAAATGGACTATTGCTGCCCAAGCACCACTGTGATTTGCTAGCAATAGAGTCATCATGATAGTCAACGACAAAAAGTTGACAATACCATATTGCAAGAGGATCCAACCTTAATGGATATCTATGATGCTGAACGCAAAAATGATACAAGCCTCTTCCACAAAATCCCCTCTACACAATGACCTACCATTCGTGTCACAACGACCGACTCCGATAAAGCCTCTACTCCTTCAACCACATCCTCACTTATGAAGATCAATGCCAAAACCTTGCAACAATCAACAACTATTCCTAAAGAAGTTCCCACAACCAAACCATCTATCTCTCACAAGGAACCTCATCATTATCAACAATGCCTATGAGTCTCAAACTTGCAGCCTCAGCGCCAACAAAAGGCAAGGAGGGCCCTAAACCTTCCACATCAACCCAAAAGAAAACTCCACCAAGACCACCACAATCACGATCTTAATAGTCTCAAAATGTGGGTGGAGAAGCAGCTACTTGTAGCTCAAAATGTGGGTGGAGAAGCAGCTACTTGTAGCTCAAGGCTACTATGAAGGTGCCAATCAAATTTGGGTGCCTCAACAGCCAAAACCTCTTCCTCAAAAATGCAGCACTCGGAGGCCAAGGAAGAAGAAGAGTACTCCACAACACCATCCACAAAAGCCTATGCGAGTTCCTCAAAGAACTCCACCAATGCAACAAGTGTGGGTACCAAAATGACTACTGCAAGCACAAGGGTACTACCAAAGAAATACCAAAGCTTGGGTTCCCAAGTGCATCGCAAACTCCCCTAAGCTTGCACAAAGAAGAAAGCCTCAACACCAAGCACATCAGCCACCAATTTATAGTGTTCATCAAAGATGGGTGCTTGTGCATGTACTTCAACGACAAGGATACTATAATCGTAATTCCATCATATGGCTGCTAAAATCAAACAATGTGAAGAAAACCTCACCACCGAATTCAACCCCAATAACTTCACCTAAAGTTTGACACTAAAGTTTGACAAGAATGGAGGCCCAAGCAACGACCAGCAAATCACTCAACAATTTTGATTTTCTTTATAAGAGAGGAAACCTTTACAAAGTGCATGCATATGCTGCCACCACCACACATGCCACATGTCACATCAAGATGCCAAGTGTCCCTATGAGGTGTCACCTACAAACATCATTTGGGGTTATTACCATGTACAAGAGAATCCACACACTACCAATTGTTCACACACACACTAGAATCACTTTATTTAAATAGCATAAATACACACATTAGAGTGCTAGTTTACACAACCACCTAACACTATGTTTATTCTCATTAACTTCTAAAAATCCCCCCATGGTAATGATGAGCGGCTAGAAGGCCCAATCTTCCTCCACTAGGTTTGCTTTTTCCTCTGGCTGCTACTTCTTGTCTCATTGGAGGTAGTAGATGAAATGTTTGTAGAATCTCTGTTAGCTTTAAGGTTGGCAAGTCTCTTTTGACCCTCTTCGATGATGTAGTGCACATCATATCTTATTCGAAAACCCCAACATGCATTGCTCTTGCCCTCTCTCTCTTTTTTCATATGTAAAATAAGATCATGACATAATCATAAACAATTATGAAACTCAATCACTTGAATATTCGTAAATAAATATGTTCATTGCACTACAATGACATCTTCATCAAGACACCCTCCACAATGTCCTCTTCTAGATCAATACAAACAATGTTCATGCCTAATTTGCATGCTACCATATAGCACAATCTCCAGCTCTACTATTGTTATGGCTCACCCTAACCCTCCTTGAAGCACATCCAACAAGAGATTACCTGGTGAACCACAACTGTCGTGAGGATCTTTCCAATGGCCGAGCTCGTAACCCTTGAGGTCTCCAGGCTCTACAACTCCTTGAGAAGGAATTCCACCGTGCCTCCCACGAGCGTTGTGTTGAAATTCATGGATCAAGCTCCCTACTGATGATGACAATCAACTATCTAATTAGATCATAATCTTAATCTAATTAACATGTGATTAGTGCTAAGCCAAGCTAGGGTGGGTGATACCTAATAACAAACATAATGAATGAACTAAGCTAATTTAGCTTAAGACTCAAGCTCAATTAGGTTACAAGATTGAGACGTGTACTCATAGAGAGGCTTGAGAGCTTGCTACATTTTGCATTACTTGAAATGGTCCTCTTTTATATGAGGAGAGTACAACAAATATATAATAGCTCATGTGGGATAACTTGGCTAGGTGACTTGGCACTCTGGCATCACTCATTTCAACACCCCCCCTTAATGCTAGATTGGGTACAAGTTTTAGGCTTTCACTCTTCCTCTCTCTCCCCTTGTGCTAGGCTACTTTGGCCTTTATGCTACTTTGGCTATGAATTTCAGCTTGAGTGCATCATATGGCCTCAGAGGCTGATTACATCACACTTTTTGTAGAGACAAGAGGGGTGAAAAGTACAATGTTTCTTTCTCTAGAAGAGCACGTCTTCAGCTGGGACAGCTTCGGCCTCGATGTAGTTTGCCTGCTTCTTTTTTTTATAGCAATCTTCTTCTAGGTGACCAATTTTTCCACAATAGTCACACAAACAAGCTTTGGTTTATCTTTATTGCGACATTCATTCTTGGTATGACCAAGTTTTCCACAGTGATAGCATCTTGGAAGTTGAGATGTTGATTGATTTGTCCTTTGAAATCTCCCACCCTTTGTATACAGTGCTTGCTCACTTGAATGTGATTTGAATGATTCTTTATCTTTGAATTTGGATTCTTGTTCAAGTAGAGATGATTCTACATCTTGAAGTTTAGTGTTAGGCACATTTTCAAGTGTAGCAACAATTAATTTATAAGGTTCTTTGTCAACACTTTTTAGCAATACAGCAATAGATTCATCTTCTTCAACAATGACTTTCTTTAATGCACTAAGTTGTTGTTTGATATCTTTGAATTTACTAATGTGTTGTGCCATGGTCTCAGTCTCCTTCTTGTCGAGCTTGTAGGACTGCATGAGAAGGTTGATCTTTGAGCTCTTTGAGTCGGTGCCAAAAATCTTGTTAAGTTCCTGCCATGCCAACTTGGCATCCTTGATGCCAGCAATGTGACTAATCACATCATCATCAAGATTTTGAGCGATGAGGCCCAATGCTTTGTTGTTTTGAAGTGGCTCAACCTCCACTTCTTCATCCAAAATAAGGTGCCAAAGCTCCTTACGCATAAGCAAGTACATGGTCTTGCTTTACCATGTGTAAAACCCATCACCATTAAACCTTGAAACAACTTCAACATGTTCCATACTGAGAAGATCTTACTAACAAGCATTTATTTTGCTTTGTTTAGCAGTGTCTAATCTCATGCAAATTTGTAGTGTGAAGGTCGGGAAGGTCTTTGCACATGATAATGATTCATGCTCCCAGTACAAGGATGATTTAAAAATCTGTTCAGTTTTAGTAATGCAAGAGAATGCAATGATTTTTTATGTAAAAGAGAACTTCCCCCACTGATTTTACACCCTAATTTTCCAATTTTGGACTTTAATTAGCCCAATTTCTGTTAACACAGTACTAATGATAGTGATTAGTACTTAATTAATATGATTAAGGGCAACAGATTTTGGTGGCCAAAATTGGGCTTGTACAATGCAACATTGAGAGGGTTTTTTGTATAGACTTCTTGCACTAGATGAGGAGAAGTGAATTGTGCAAAGAACTAGCTCAAAAACTCATAAATTAACCCAAATATGCCAAGAATTAGGTGACCACGGTTCTGCTTGGTTGTGGTCACATCCGTGAATAAAATGGGCCGACTTCATTTGTAGAGTCCTTACACCATTGCTAAGCTAGCCCTAAAGGGGCTTGGACCAATTTTGAGCAGGCGCGAAGCTTTCATCAAAAGACCAGTCAGAATTCCAACGCTGTATGTAGCAAAGATGCGCCTAATTCCTTTGAGGTATCGAAGCACCTAGGGTTGGGTAATGTGCTCCTAAAATTTTAAGAGAAATGGTGGCTTCGTAGAGGAGAACAAACTCTTGCAATTTTGGACCACAAGTAGAAGAGAAGGATAAGCTTGAGCTTAGTGAATAATTAGATGATTAATGAAGTAATTAGACTAGTGTGAGCTAAGGCTAAGCTAATGGAGAGCTTAAACCAAGCTCTGATACCATGTTGAGACTTGTACTCATAGAGAGGCTTGAGAGCTTGCTACATTTTGCATTACTTGAAATGGTCCTCTCTTTTATATGAGGAGAATACAACAAAGCTATGATAGCTCATGTGGAATAACTTGGCTAGGTGACTTGGCACTCTAACATCACTCATTTCAGCACGTTGTCACACCGCCGCGTTGCACTACGTGTACTCGTCCCTTCTCTCACCTCACATCACTCACACACACTCATCACTCACTACGTGTACTCGCCCCTCCTCTCACCTCACATCACTCACACACCCTCATTAGCATGCATTAGAGACAGAGAATAGCAAGAGGATTAACAAGAGCAAGACTCTATTGCACAATGGGAGAGTATATTGTATTATGAGAGATATTCACTTATATACATGGCCATAAGTGTTCACACTCACTTAAATTGTAGTCGGCTAGGCACTTTAGGCTTATAAGAGGCCTAATGCTATTACAATGGCTACTCTCATAATATATCCATGAAGTGTATACATCACTCAGGATTTCATCCTAGCTTACTACCACACGCTCTTGAAACAGGAATCGCCATAAATACTCCAACACACCATTATGGGCGCCCGTCCAAGATGTAGCTTTGGACACCATTACTTCATATCGTGAATGTATAACCTTTTGGTGTATCTACCTTGATTCCTTGATGTAAGATAATGGCGGTAGCTCTTGTTAACCCTAGGAATGGGTTAACATTCCCCCCTTCCTGCTGATGGCAATCGCGTCCTCGTGATCACGTTGAAGACCTTTGTGTGGGGAGAATTTACATGCTTGTAGATGGCTTTGACATTGATTGACATTCAATGGTCTTTTGTTCCTCCGGAAGGAATAAGAAGGGCTAGTTTTAGTAAATGAAAAGGTTAGTGGTTTATTGGGAATTTCTAACGAGTGGGTGGGTGGGTTTTTTTGTAATGATTGCATTTTTATATTTGTGTGAGCATTTTTTTGGGGTTTTTTGCTCACGTTGTTTTTGGTGACCATAAGCAAGGTTACATGTGATTAGTGTTAGTGGGAATGCTAAGAGATGTTAATATTGGGATAGAAGAGAGGGAGGATCTAGAGGAATGTAGACATAATCATCAGAACGAGATTGTGTTTCTCGGTTCCTCATTTGATTCATTGAAGCGACATTCATCATTTGAAGAAATTGGCCTTCGATGATGTTCCTTTATGTGGCGGGATTCTTGTCAAATGTTATTGAGTATTCTTGCATGCTTCTTCCCATGTGCTTTTTATGTTTTTATGTATATTTAAGTGCTCTTATGAAGCAGATATACATGAAGTATAAGAAGTGAGTCATATAGACTCTTATTGAACTGCTCTGAAGTAGCCACTTGTTGTGGCGAGAATTGAAAGAATTACGTCGACTTGCAAGGCTAATATAGATATCTTCACTAAGGATTGGAGATCAGTGATTTGTGAAGATGGTAGTGTTATTTGGAGAGGTTTGTAATTTAAAGGAAAATTCCACGCAATGGGTTGTACCATTGACCAGGCTTTCACCCACCATGGCCCCCCATCCAGAGATGTACCTGGAAAGTTGTTGATGGTGAGGCTTTGGTGTGCAAATGTCCTCCAATGCATGAGTATGGATATGTACTCATGGAACAGCTGCTACATTAACTTAGCCAAAAGAATAGTAAGCTATAAGCTTAACAAAAATGAAATAGCTATTTAAGATCCTTGGGAGTTGTTTGTGATATTCTACCACTTATAAGTAGGCCATATGTGTGCATCCCTCGTGTTTGTGTGTTTTTTTTAATTGCCACCTTGCTAGCAACAGGTTCTTGTGGCTACTCTCCTTTTTTAGAGAATAGGTTCTTATGTCTGGCTGCGTAGTTTCTACACTCACACTTCATATCTAGAGGTGTAAAAAGAGCATTATGAGTTTGTCTTTAATGAGCTCATAAGGCTCCATTGCAGACGTGGGAATTGATTCTTAAATTTTTGGCTCAAATGTTATCGAGGCGGTAGGTAAGATTGCTGGTTAGTTACCATTGGGGTTGCTTGAACACACAAGCTCTTGTGTAGGTGATGAATGCACGAGAGTGGTTGAGTGACTTGCTTGGTGTTGCTTGGGCCTCCATTCTTGTCGAAATTTAGGTAAATCTATTGGGGTTAAAGTTGATACGAGGCTGTCTTCACTTTATTCAATTTTAGCAACCACATGATGGGATTACCATCAGAGTATCCTTGTTATTGAAGCACGTCCACAAGCACCCGTCCACACAGGCACCCATCTTTGATGAACATTATAAATTAGTGATGCCTTTGGTGCTAAGGTTTGTTTCTTTGAATAGGCTTAGGGGACTTTTTGATGCACTTGGGAATCCAAGCTTTGGTATTACTTTGGTAGTACCCTTGTGCTTGTAGTAATTTTTTTGGTACCCACACTTGTTGACTTGGTGGAGTTCTTTTTTAAGGAACTTGCATAGGCCTTTGTGGATGGTGTTGTGAAGTATTTTTATATTTCCTTAACCTCTGAGTGCTACATTGAGGAAGAGGCTTTGATGATCGATCCAATCCAACCATAATTCTTAGAATATTCTCACAGTAAGATATGTTAGAAGTTCCAACTCTTCCAAGGTCTCGTCCTCCCGTAAGAGCAATTGCACAATGCTTGCAGGAGGACTATTCAAGGTGATTGTTTGCATGAATTCATCAAGTGAATACAATGAGTCACGTATCCAATTTCCACCAAGGATGACATTATACTCAAGGGAATCTGGGGTAACATGGAATGTAAATTCCACATCTCCACCGATTGTTTGAGTAGCATAGCTAAAGTAACCTGGAACTTCAATGTTTTGTCCAGTGGCTCCTCTTGCAAGACCATTGTCTTTAGGGATGAGTTTAGGTTGCCCCAATGACACCCAAGTGTCTATTGTTGTTAGGACGTTATGACTAGCTCAAGGGCTAATCAACACGCATTTGCACTTAACATCATTGCTCGTAGGGAAAATCCAACCATATCATGATAGAATCTTCAAGAGGAACCATGGATGTTTCAGTTTGTGTTTTAGCTTCAGATCCCGTTTCAGTTTCATATTCCCATTCACTTTCATCCTCTTTTTGACTCTCAGCTTTTTCAAGAGTATCTAATGCGTACAATGGCACACCTGGTCCTCTGACAATTCTAACTGAGGTCTGTTTAGAAACTTGTGAATCCTCACAGTCTTGTGCTATGTAGCTCTTTACGTCTTCGTATAACTCATGTTTAGTCTTTAAAGGTGCAAGTGCTGATGCTATGCTAGGGAAGAGCATTCCTCCAAATGAGGTTTTGAGACACTACTTTAATTTCATAAGGGATTCATCAAATTCCTCACATGATTTTTCAACCGCATAATTCGTGCAATCTACCTCTATTGACTCTTCTATAGAGAGTATGTCTTCCTCTTGAAAGGGGAAGTGATACTCCTCTGGTTCTTGTATTTTGGTTGCTTTTTTAGGATTGGCGTTATTAGGTTTAATCACAACCGGTGATCCTGTAACACGCTCAACAATGCTACGCATGCTCTCCTGAGCTTGCTTTTTGCATTCCACATATGTCATGTGATCATGATTTTCAATGTAGGGTGGTTAGGCGGGTTCTAGTTTCTTGATTGGTCTATTAAGTGCACTGAGTGACGAATCAGAACTTGTTTCATCTTCTTCTGACTTTCTTTGGATCGTCAAGTTTTCATGCAACAAGAACAAATTTTCTTCTGGGCTTTTGTATTTTGTGTCGCTGCATATGCCTTGGTTGCATGCCCTTGTTCTTGTGGCTCTCTTGCCCTTTATCTTGGCTATGCAAAACCATCCAATTTCCAGTCATTAAAAGATCATCCAAAAGGCCACAAAACATGTTCAGGCTATCAAAACTACCCCAATCAACCCAAACTCTTCCTTCCTTGAATCTTGCCCTTGTGGCAACTAAAGAAAGTAGTGTGTCCACGCCGCACTTACATGGATGATGCACCTAACATGTAGCTAATGATGTCCGCTCTACCGGTGTCCTCAATTCCCATGTTAAGCAATAATTTTCATTTTATTTGCGCACATCGACTCTCATGTCTACCTAACGATTACTGTGCCTTGCAAGCACAAAGCTAGGGATACTATCCGAACATTCCATCTACCTATCGGATATTGTTCAGCCCTCCTCGAAGTGATAGTATAGCCATTACATCAGCTAAGTAGCAAGTTCCTTCAATTTGAAATAAACTTTGGCCGCCTGTGACATGTTACCATTGTGTAAGCTTCCCCATGATGACTTAAAATTACCTTGGCATTTCTATAGATCCATCCTCACCATCAACACAAAAAACTGAAGTCACCTTGGCATTCTAGGTGCAGCAATGACGCAAGTCCTCAGAGGCTTGTGTGTTCATGTTTGGCCCCTCCACACAAGCCCATGGGATTTCACCCAACCCCTATTCTAAGCTTTAGCAGCAGCTCCTGCCACCGTGAGCTCTACAGACATTGTGCCACTTTGCAGTGATAAGCCCATATAAGACAAAAATATCTCAAGAAAGAAAAGAAGCTAATTTTGTGCCAACCAATGTTAATGCTGATGTATAAATTGAAGTGAATAAACGTTGCAATGCCTGCGTGCATTATAGTGGAGATAGACATGCCAAGATAGACATGGATTACTATCTTAACAGAAAACCCGAAGCCGGGCTTCGGTAACCGGGGTCAAACGAATGCTTACTATTGAGGCGTTAATACAACATTCTGAACAAGTAGTCTTGAAAAGTGATCCCCCCCCCCCCCCCCAATGCTTGAAAACAAACTGTAAAGAAAGAAAGTTTCCAATGACATTTGCACAGCTTGCAAAATAACATGGATATTCTTCTGTACTTCTGAGGTTGAACAGCGTGCACAACTTCAGCAATGCTTAACATTTCATTCTACACCCTGAGCCAGCCAGAAATACATCTTAGTGTCCAAATTTGTGGAAAATCTCAGGGAAGGTGTCCTTCAACTACACTGCAATCAGGAAAGGATGTGAAAGATCATGTAAAGAGGGACCCTTCCTCCAACTGCTTGTTGGTTGGTTAGGGCATAATTAAGTGGCCGATTTCCTGCAGTCCAACATAAAGTCTGTATGACTTGCTAATGATCTGTTTCTTCGAGTTGTTAGGGTGGTGACAAACCAAAACCACACTAACCTCTTCCTAGGCTTCTGTACTATTTACAAGCTCATGTTAGTAGCTGTTTTCAAGTAAATCAAGTTAGCCAAAAGTGCGGAATGGCTGTTAGTGATTCTTGTATGCCACCTTAAGAGTTGAGATTTTGAGCTTTCCATGGCAGAGCAATGCTCCTAGTCTAGTCCATCATGCCACTACCATCTGCAATACCCTTGCATGACATTAGCAATTCAAAAGTTCTTCACATAACCTGGTGAGCAAATTGTAAAAAAGAACAGCAAGCTTACTGAACTTTGAAAGAACTACAGTCACAATTGAGATGATATCTAGGTAAGTGCAGAACTATTGGGAAAATTGGATGTAATAACTGTTTCTTGTCATCTTACCTCATAATGCGACTTTGGTCCAGTGGACGGGAGCATGCAAGAGTATGTCACATATTGCACACTGTCAATCAGCACCACCACAAAGATTCTGGACAGACCCTTTCCTCCAGTAAACTTGTTGGCTTGGTCTCCCAACTCTGATCCAGCAAGCACAGACACCACAACGGAGGAGCTAGCACGCTTCTGTTTCCCAAACTCCCTCTCTGCCTCAAAACCACCTGTGGAACCTGTTGCACTGCTGTTCTTTGAGCTGCCATCAAGGATGCCTTTGTGCCCTACAGGTGGAAGAGGGACAGCATAAGGTGCACTCTTTCTGGAGTGTGAAACAGAGCGCCCCGCTCTACGTGGGGCATGTTCCTGAAGCCTTGCTGTTCTATTTTCCACCAAATCATTTGTGTTACCACTATGAGAAGCAGCTGCAGATGAAGGGGATGAAGCTGCTACAGAGGACTCAAACTGGAAGACTTCTGTGCACATTCCTGAGCTGAAGCCTGGACCTGGTGCGTTACAACCATTAAGTTTGATTTAAAGGACCAAAAAAGCCATGAAAATGATACAGTATTTACCACACTGTTTCTGTTAAGTTACATATATGCACTGGCTCTAACAAAAAAGACATTAGGCAATGCATGCACCATACCTGCAAGATCTTCCAGGAACCATTGCTGCAAGGACCCATCGTCTTTAACAGAGTGTATGCCTCCTCCTTCAAAGTCAAACCTTGATCTCCCTGCTAAGGCTCTTCGCAGTTCTACAAGGGCCCCCTTTTCTTCAGGGGCAGCCTTCACAGCTACAGCTTTCAGATTTGCATCCAGTGTGAGCCCTTTGTCATATGGAACTCGCATCCTCACACTCTTATTCCCCGTTCGATTAAGGGACTCTACTGCTGCTCTGTCTCCTGCCAAAACTGAATGAATTATAAGGTTACCCTCAATTCTAACAAGCCTCTCATTCCTTGGGACAAATAGAGTTGCCGCAAGTGGCACACTCCTGTTCCCCTCATAGGCCGGCTCGCTGTGGGCTGTCCCCTCTGTATCTGCTATGTGGCACCCAGTCAATGTTTTCAACTCTTCAGGAACCTTTCTCGCTTGCAGATCTATTTCCCGATTTTCTGCACCTCCATTGCCAACAGAGCCCCACCTTGTCCCAGTCTCATCATGCCTTGAATCACTTGCTTCACTTACTCCTGTCAACACTCTTCCTCCAGCTCTAACAACCACCATGTTACCAGGATCCATGTGCCATGGTCTGGCAGGCCACACCTTTGATTCTTCAAGTAGAATGGGTTTGGGACCCAGGAAGTTAAGATTCACAGGTAGCAATATGAACACGAAAAAGAGAAGGCCCACAGCAGTAACTCCAGCAACTTTTTTGGTTCTCTTTGAGGCCTTTTCAGCAGATCCTTTGTCCTGCGGTTCGGACTTATAGTTCTTCTTTGTCTTCTTTGCAGTGGTGGCCTGCTGCGACTTCCATCTTGGGATCGCTACTAGAGGGACTTGAGAACCGGGTACCATGAACCTGCCCCCCACCATGGGGCCAGGAGGGTAAGCACCCACCCATGGCGCCATACTAGGGATCCCTCCTGTCTGGCCAGGTGGAGAGCCATACAAACCAAGTTGCCTGCGCAAATTTATGTTCTCAGCACTTATAAGATGGATGGTGTTGTTCAGCTCAGCAATGGTTGAAGCCATGGTCTTTATCTTTTCCTCTAGTTCATCTACATACATCTTTCTCCTATGCCGTGAAAGCTGAGCGCTCTCTCTATTCCTTATCAACCTGACCTGTCTTCGCTCCTCATCTTCGTCCTTCATTTCACCCTCTTTGAGAGGGCTCTCTGACTTCTCAGTGCTATCAACAGCCGTTTCTTCGGGTGTGGAGCTTCTACTCTTCCTGTCTAAAGCTTTTCTCTTCCTGCTCACTTTGCCTACACTTGCAGACTTGACACCATTATCAGAGGCACAGGGAAGTTGCTGTTGACTGCTAAAAGTTTGCAAAGCATCCATATCAACCTGCCTACACAAAAAACCATCGCCCTGTACGTGTTTGCTGGAATCTCCACCATGAGTCGCCATGTTTGCAACATTCACAAAACTGCCATGTTCTACTTCTGTGCTTCCAGTCTCCTCTGTGCAGATGTCAGAGACGAGAAAATATAAGTTATCCTCCTCAGACCCTGAATCTGCAACAGGGACGTTTTTGTCTGCAGCTGCATACTCTGAACTTCCTTGTGTGAGCCCACTGTCAGAAGACTGAGAACACTTGGAGGTGCCCTTCTCCCCATCCAGACTTTGAAAATAAGCTTCACGCATCTGCACCACACCATTTGAAGCGGCCAGGGCAATCAAAGTAGACTCCGGTCCTCCGCAGAAAGCAGGTGGAGATGTTGCAATTTCAGAGAAACTAGGGCTTGCAAATGTTGCAGGATGACACAAATCAGGGCAGGCATGGCCCTCCAACGTCTTCTGACCTGCAGACTGGAACACACTAGGGCAAGTTTCCCCTTGTGAGGTTGGAAAGATTTTCTGCAACATCTGTGTGGGATCAAAGAGCACATCTGGATCATCTGAAGGACTGGTAGATTGCCCTTCTTGAAATGAAGATGTAACGCCATGATCCAAGCAAGTGCAGTTTGAAGAGGTGGTGTTTGCAGACCCATCAAGGTTACTGAAGTCTATATCCTCTAGATCTGGCAATGGAAAATTGGCCAGAGAAGCCAGAGACAAAGAAGAGTCTCCTTCCACATCAAGCCCTACATCACTGAGCATGAGGGAAACCCAGTCATCATTAGCATCCTCAGAGCAGTGTGGATTGAAGGCGCCCTCTTCCGCCTCAAATCCCACTCGAGCCTGTGGAGAAAGACCCATATCCAGAAAAAAGTCTCTTCTACTCTGCAGATGCAGAAAACTCTGCGAATAGATGCAAGGTTTCTGCAACACAGCATGTAAAAGCAACAATTTATGTGGGTGCATGCAAAGAAGTAAACCATAGCTATGTGTGTAGCAAGGTATACGGATGCAGAAAGACTCGTATCCACGGTCAAGATGAGACTTACCCAAGATGACGATGAGAGCCGTTTATGATTTCAAGTGCAGAACGACAATCAAGCATCGATTCTTGCTGCTGCTGGTGCTGTTGATGAAGGTGATGATAAATGAGATTATGGTTTCGTTTATTTAAAGAGCTAGCGAATCATGGCCTCATTCTCATGGAGGGCTTGCGGGAATTTGTGAAAAAGGCGCCCACTGCCCTGCATTGCGCAAACGTTCGTCTACAAGGCGGATCTGGTTTTTACCAAATCAAACAAACGTCTCGAAGACCCTACTTCAAAGACTTTCTGTAGACTCTCCAAAAGTAGTCTAGACTCTAATCTAGACGTTATATACAATGTACATAGGGCATGTGTGTGAGTTGAGTGCACGTGGGCGGATCATGTGTGTGGAGTGTGCACCCATCACATGGGTAGCATAGCAGCACCACTGAAAGGTATGATAAGTGTAATCGTCTAGAGTCTAGACTTTGTATGTACATGGGGCTTTGAACGCGGCGTGCGTGCATAGTGCACATGGGTGGATCATGTGTGTGCACCCATCATGGGTAGCATAGTTCAAGCAACACGCAAAGGTATGACTGATGTGTAATTGTTTTGTTGACAAATAGACATAACAACACCATGGAGTTGGATGGAGCATGGTCCATGACTTACCCAGCCTGTGTGTCGTGTGAACATTTATAACATTGGGTTGATCATGTGTGTAGCCACATGACGGCTTACACATGTAACGTGTGCATTTGTGACACATTTAAAACATTGGGTGGATCATGTGTGCAGCCACATGACTACTTACACATGTAACGTGTGCATGTGTATGCGTGCACATGTCTACACGTGTGTGTTGCTAACAAATCTCAAATTGTGGAACTCCTTGAAATCTTCGCATATTTCGTTAAAGGTGCTTGAGGGTTGTAACACAACACTCCCAATCCAAGCCTTGAAATCTTCCCATATTTTGTTAAAGACGCTTGAGGGTTGTAACACAACACTCCCAATCCAAGCCTCCCAAGTTTTCAAGGTGGTGTTACAAGTTTTCAAGGCTGTGTGAATTGCCTGGTATGGTATTAGGTGTAGCTATCACTAGGCTCACGTCACGTCCCAAATCAAGCATGTCACATCTGTCCAGGCTCATGTGAGGTCCCTGTAGGCTTACATCATGTCCTTGCAGACTCACGTCATGTCTAATTTTAGTAGGACTAAGGGTTCATGTGGTCGCCACCAGAGAGCTCATTGCACACTTTTGGGCCTAGTTTTTCTTAGTTTAGTAGACTTGTTTTGGGGGTGTTTCATGTTCCTAATCCTAATGAGGGAGTTTATGCAAGTAATGGAATGTTATATGATTGTTTTTTGTCGATTTTATATTGCTATATCGCTAAAAAGAAGAAAAAACAAATTTCCACACCCTAATCCACAAGACTGGGAGTATGTTTTTAAGGGAGCTTGGTGGAGGAAGCTTTTACTGGCAACTCTTCTCTCTTAAAAATGTAGACATTCTCTCTCCAGTCCCTCCACCACTACCTTTAGCCCAACCCACCACTACCTCCTACAACCTCCATCACCACCTCTCAGCACAATCCACTATCTCCCCTCTAGCTCAACGTAGCTCCTCCCTTCTCTCTCTCTCTCTCTCTTTCTCTCTCTCTCTCTCTATCTATCTATCTCTCTCTCTCTCTCTCTCTCTCTCTCTATCTCCCACCCTCTTCCCTCTCTCCCACCCTCTTCCCCCTCACTCTTTCTCCCTTATCCATCGTCCCTCTCACTCTCTCTCTCTCTCTCTCTCCCAACCTCTTCCCTTTCTCTCTTCCTCTCTCTCTCTCTCCTTCTCCGTCTCCCACCCTCTTCCCTCTCTCCTTCCTTGCCATCTCCCACCCTCCCTATGCATAATCTCTCCTTCCCTCTCCCTCTCTCTCCCTCTCTCTCCCTATGCATAATCTCTCCTCTCCTCTTCCCTTTGTTTCTCTCTCTCCCACGAACTTCCCCCTCTCACTCTTTCTCCATTATCCACCCTCCCTCTCAGTCTCTCTCTCTCTATCTCTCTCTCTCCTCCCAACCTCGTCCCTTTCTCTCTCCCTTTCACTCTCCTTACCCCTCTCCCACCCTCTTCCCTCTCTCCTTCTCCCAACCTCATCCTTTCTTTCTCCCTCTTCCTCACTCTCCCCTTCTCCCTCTCCCACCTTGTTCCCTCTCTCCTTCCTTGCCCTCTCCCTCACTCTTCATATGCACATAATCTCTCCTTCCATCTCCCTTACCCTTCCTATTCATAATCTCTCCTTCCATCTCCCTCACCCTCCCTTCCTCTCTCCTTCCTTCTCTCTCTCCCCCTCTCCCACCCTCACTTCCTCACTCACCCTCTCCCACCCTCTTCCCTTTCTCTCTCCCTCTCTCTTTCCTCTATCTCTTTCCTCTCTCTCTCTCTCTCTCTCTCTCCTTTCTCTCTCTCCCACCTGCTTTTTTGGAATCAAGAGATTCCCTCCCCCCTCCATCAAGAGAGAGAGGAGCGGAGAGAGTGGGAGAGAGAGTCATGACATAATTATTTGAGAGGGAGAGGATGAGAGAAAGCGAGAGGGAGTGAGAGAGAGAAAAACATAACAACATTACATTCTCAAGATCGATGTTATTGCTTCCAAGTGGAAATAAAACCAAGTTCATTCACATACAACTTCCAAATACAACTCTTCTGTCATAATTGTTTTACACCATCATCTATACCTTTATGGGTGTCGCTTTACACCATCATCTATACCTTTATGGGTGTCGCTTGTCGTCTGGGGTGAAGGCACAAAGTAAGCAAACGGCGTTCATTCCCTTCCACACTTTCTCAAGCAAGATACGCTCAGACGCATCATCAATAAAACCATGGGCTCGCTGTATGGTAATTAAGCCCACCATTTTGGTCTTCACTTGACAAATATCATCATCACTACCAAGAAGTGGTAAGAATGTGAGACCTTTCCATGCTTGTGCACCATCTACGATCTTTTGCTTGACTTGCGCATTGGTGACCTCCTTTTTAGTGATACGTGCGGTAATAACTTCAATGCTAATATTTGATGAGGCCATCATAAAGAATATGAAGGAGGATTGTGGGTGGTGTATTCTACTAAGAAGGCTTAGCGAAATAGTGGTTAACAAAAAGTTCTATGAAGGTTATCTCTATATTTATAGTAGTGGGAGAGGTGTGCTCTACTTTTGCACCAAATTTAAAAAAATCACCTTTCTTCTTTTTTAATGTCAATAATAAAGGCATCTTCCCTCAAATTCCAACACCCTAATAATGAAGGCATCTTTTCATACTTTTTTGGGTAAGAGCAAGTATGTATTTTTTTTTTGTACACCCCATTTCAAATAAGGCTTCGTGTGCTTCATATACATAGGTGCTCGTAATGTGAATACCATTCATTGCATGCACTTCAGGAGTATTGCACGTCATTATGCGCTTGCGCATGTTATTAGATGCCTTTGCATGTGACTTCATGTCATAAAAAACAATGAACTATACAAAATTGAAAATGATAATATTGTAGCCAATTATGAGAAAAAGATATTTTTATTCCCCAAAATAAATTACATCGGGATCACATACTGTTTCCTAAAAACAACAAAAAACTTAAAATTTGACAAGGCAATTAATAAAAATGACAAGGTAAATTATCGTTAAAAGAAGGCTTTATTCTAAAAAGGTTGTTACATCATCCTTACATATTGTTTATTAAAGACAACATGATAGCCTCACGTAACTACATAAGGGTTCCTACAACTTAAATATTGTTTACTTAAGATAACCTGACATAACTATATAAGGGTTCCTACACCTATGTGCTTTTATGAGCTACTCTATTCTTCAACTCCTCTCAAAGGGACTCCTCCTTTTCTTTAGCAATGTAGCCATAACTCTACCGAGTGCTGATGGCGCTTTCAATCTTCATATTCCAGACATATAGATCTTTAGAATCGATGGGCGCTAGAAGCTTGCTCCAAAGATTACGGACCTCTATCGTGATTTTTAGATGTTCTTGCACATCTCCACCTGACTTCGTGCACAAGTTCTTGCAAAAAACTTCAAGGGTATCCTTGAGAGTAGAGTTGGAGCCATTTGATGAAGACATAATGAGATCGACAAGTAAGCGTATGATGGTGACGGAAAGTTAAGTAAAGAAGGATAAATAGGGAGGGAGAGAAATACAATAAGAGAGAGAGGGAGGCAATGAGATATGGGAGTGAGGGTTAGAGTAAGAGCCAGGGGCTCATATATATAGATACATCATACTAAAAACAAAAAGGGATTTTGCATGGATATTTCCTAAATTTAGAAAAGTAACAGCATGGATAAGTGCTTTGTGTAGGAAAAGTAATTGCATGAATAAATGCTATATTTAAGAAAATCGATGTAGACATCAACATTGAGAAGAACTTAAAATAATAAATGAAGATATTCCAACCATCGACATACAACCATATTGATTGTCCTACTAAGACGTTAAAAAACAAAAAGTAAGTAGACCTTCATAGAGTTTTGATAGAACCATGATATAAAGGACATTTTATTTTCGCAAAATGAAGGACATTTTCAAAACAACAGTACAATGTCATCAACTATACAAGGTCCTCTTCAGAGTGTTCTCCTACTAGCTACTGAACATTCTCATTAGGTCCTCCTTTTTTAGAGTGGGTTGATGTATAAACATGTTATGGTTCGCATCTAACCCAAAAATATACAAATAAACAAAATAAAGATGCTTGCATGCACAATATGGTCTACCAGTCCCTACCCTAATTTGAAAATCGGGACATGGGCATGATCGATTCTTTCTCATAATCACCCTATATTTTTCATTCTGTAGTAGTGATTCCTTGGTCTTAATTACAAACACTTCCATCTGCCTAGCCATAATGACCAAATGCTCAAAGACTGTAGCTATGTTTTAAATTGTCGAATCTATTCTCTTGGCTACTATATCCAATATGCCACTTCTATACTTTGTTGACTGATGAGCTGCATCATTTTCTTCTTGGTGTAGTCCCTTTTTTGCAACACAAATCCATCGGGGCCAATGCTCAGACATCATTCATCGTAAGGTTTGCACCTTGTCCAACTGGCCATACAACCACAGGTCTAGCATATAGTAATTACATACTCTCCAAGTATGATCCACGCTACTATTACAAAACCACATGAACTAATGCCTCTGGCCCCTTGAACACTCTCTCATACCATAGAAAGATGAATCTGGAACACTTGATAGTCTTCTTACACTTGCTATCTTGGCCACCTAACCATCCTCAGCAACAAGTGACCTTGTTGTGTAGTGGTGTTCAATGTATAGCCCACATTGAGTCGTGTATGTCATTCTCCACAATTTTTAGCACCTCTGCTTCAATTGCTAATCTCTCTGCATTGTGCTAACCACCTTCTAAACTGAAGGAATAGTGGGTGGAAACTTTAATCTCCTACCTTGTTTCTTGCTGTGTGGCTAGTTTTTTGTGACATAACTGGATGATGTGATGAGTTGTCCTCCTCAAGGTTTATAGCTATGGGTTTTCAATGCCGGCTAACTGTAATATTATCACCAATATATTTTGGTCAACTTTGTTCTTGTGCATGAATGCATGCTTCTTTGTGGATTGCAAGAGGACATTAGTGAGATTTGAAATAGAAACATATAAAGAGATGGTTCCCTTGAAACCCTCTCTTGCTAACCAAGTTACATGTTTAGTTTCTACTAGATTGGTGGTTGGCATGTGCGACAAAGTGGCATCATCCACATCCTATACAGGAGATTAAGTTAACTGATGAGAATCCAAGTTGTAAGCTCTAACCACATTCCATAACAAAAGATTAACTTAACAATTGAGAATCCAAATACAAGCTATGTGTTTTCAAAACCAAGAAATTAATACTTACCCCTACAAGGTGCTTCCTTCAATGGGGATATATAGTATGCTACCAACTAAGCTAATAATTCATGGCTGGTAAGTTTGTATCAGCAACTTTACCATTTATCCACTATGATCTAATGTGTCTGTATTTCAAAATTACCTCTTCTTCACTTAATGCATAACGCCACTGACGTCATAGTCGCTTGTGCTCTTCTTGAAAATTCATGACTACATATTGTACTGTATAGATGTTCAAGCTTTATTCCCAATGAAGAAGACACAACCGCTCACACGACAATCTAATATATTCTCTGGTCCATTGTTATAGACTATTCTTACTAAGCTATAGTTGGCTCTAGCCTCATCGGCCATGAAGCCAAAAAAGTATGGTTTGGGAAAGCCTTTGTGTACCACAACATTGTTAATCATCTCCAAGAATAGAACTTGTGCCATTGTGTTTTCCTCTTTCATTTTGCAAGAAGCAATTGTCATAAGCTCTTGTAAGCTGAATGCCATCATATAACAGTTGTAAAACAACTGAAAAGAAGTTCAAAATTTTTAGGAATTTTACAAGAGTAAACTGTACCTTGGATCATATACATGTGCAACCATTGTTGTCCATCCTTGCACATGCCTGACGTGATCAAAACAAACCCAAGCCCTTCTCAAATCATTGTCTCCTGTTTGACACATACGGTTCACTAGGTCTAAACCCGCCGATGTGGGCCCTGTGGTTGACATTTTAAACACATAACACCACTCCGACTCATCCAAAGCTTGCCCAGGAAAATGACCACCATGGAAGAACTCAAAGCGCATTGTCTGTTCAATTCTAGGATACTAGACTCTACACCTTGTGTTGTACCTTGATTGTAGAAGCATGTACCATCCTCCTGAATCTACAAGAGAATTGGACAACTTAACAATCTATATAAATAAGTTGATAAGAATAAAAATAAATAAATAAAAATCAATATGGAGTTAACATTACCTTTGACATTGAATTAGGGGATGCATGTGTTCTAATAATAGTGACAACTCCATGTTACTAATATTTAATCCATTCTTCATATGCTTCCTAACAATTGCATCCAAGATAATAACCTTACCAATCCATGATGTTGTATTCGGTGTGTTGTTGTCATACTTCCACACAAGGAATAAGTGCACTCAAATAAGCCTCCACAAGAACTCTTTCGAACTACTCTGGGAAACTTTATGTGACTCTCCATA
This sequence comes from Cibotium barometz, assembly GCF_041138505.1. Lineage (NCBI taxonomy): Eukaryota > Viridiplantae > Streptophyta > Polypodiopsida > Cyatheales > Cibotiaceae > Cibotium > Cibotium barometz. The sequence continues at coordinate 65,603,954 of NC_141046.1, read as the reverse complement.
GGTTTCATCCCCAATAATGGCCATCATGTGCTTTATCCATTCCTTGCATTGGAGGGGTTGAAGGATCAAATTCCTTTTGTAACCTCAAAGCCACATTGCCATTGTCAATTTGAGGAATCTCTTTCACCTTCTCAATATGCATGCATCTAATATCATTCTTCGAAGAACACCTGCATGAGATTCCTTAGATAGTAAGTATTTGACCACAATCTTCTGATAGGGTGTGCATGTGGGAGAATCTTCCATTGTAAGATCAATAATGACTTGCTTTGGTATGCTTGCTATAGTATTGTTCTCCTATTATTACAACAATAAGGTATTCTGTTTTGTTATATCTTTATCAAAGATATAACATGGTTCCTCTCCAGTGGGTCTAGCTGATTGGATAGATATAAGATGATTTACACCATCATCTTATGGTTTGATTGTAAAAATTTCAATCCTTAATGGTGAGTAGATAACATTCCAACATAATCATCAGGCTTAGTAATATAAAAATGTCCCTCCATAGTCTTAACAGAAGTTATGTTCTCCATGCCAATAAACAAAAACACATACTAAAACAAGATCAAGGAGAAATATATCTCTATTTGCAAAGTACTATATCTCACAAAAATAACTCATAAACACACAACAAACTAATGAAAACGAATTTAAATTTTAAACACTAAATCTATACATTAAAATAAATTATAAAAAATATATTCATTTTGCATAAAATTATATTATTTTTGAAAATCATAAAAACATTCTTCAATCATTATAAATAGTGTCATTAATGCGCCACCTAGATGGAGATGAGCCTTTATTGCTTAAGATTTGTGAAACCATCCTAAACGATAATGGCTCCCTTATTGTCATTAGTACTATGTATCAAGTGACAACCGTGATAGTACAAGCCGAGCAATATGGCTTCATATTAGACACCCTATTGAATGTGTGGTGTACACCAAAGATTGGAAAGGTGTTTGGACAAGAGGTAAGCAACACTAACCATAGAGGTGTTTGGACAAGAGGTAAGCAACACTAACCATAGAGGTGCTTATGATTCTCATAAAAGGTTGCCATTGAACATCACTTTCAGTTACAATATATGATCTCATGCTCTTGTGCAAACATATATCCTTATCATTGCTACCTTCATTGAGCATAGTTGGAATAAACCATGCACAACCTTTCTCACCTGATTATATCATTGATCCTTGCACCACAATGCATTGGGGAAGACACCCAAATGGGACAACATGGTGAGGTATGGTATAAACATATAAGTTCTCCAAATTATGGGAGTTGTATACTATGTGTAATTTAGAGAAATGTTTTCTTTGCAGGTGGATGTCAATGTGGATATGACTTTTGGGATAGCTTGTGAAAGCAACATGCAAAAGAAGAGCAAGTGATAGTTGTTAACTCATTCCTAGGGTTAACAAGAGCTACCACCATTATCTTACATCAAGGAGTCAATGTAGATATACTAAAAGGTCATACAATCAAGATATGAAGTAATGGTGTCCAAAGCTACAACTTGGATGGGCTCCCATAATGGTGTGCTGGAGTATTTCTGGTGATTCCCACTTCAAGAGCGTGTGGTAGTAAGTTAGGATGAAATCTTGAGTGATGTACTTCATGGATATATTATGAGAGTAGTCATTGTAATATCATTAGGCCTCTTATGAGCCTAAAGATCTCGCGGTTAGCCACAGTTTAAGTGAGTGTGAACACTTATGGCCATGTATATAAGTGAATCTCTCTCATAATACAATACACTCTCCCATTGTGCAATAGAGTCTTGCTCTCGCTAGTCCTCTTGCTAATCTCTCTCTTTAATGCATGCTATAGTGAGTGTGTGTGAGTGATGTGAGGTGAGAGGAGGGCCGAGTACACGTAGTGCAACGCGATGGTGTGACAATGCTCGGGCGGGAGGGAGGCACGGTGGAATTGCTTCTCAAGGAGTTGTAGAGCTTGGAGACCTTGAGGGTTATGAGCTCGGCCATTGGAAAGATCCTCATGACAGTTGCGGTTCACCAGGTAATCTCTTGTTGGATGTGTTTCAAGGAGGGTTAGGATGAGCCATAACATTTTTGGTGCCGTTTGCCGGGGAGCCATCCCTTGGATTTTTCCATCGTTTTTCTCTAATCTATGCATTACCCATTGCCCATTATCTTGATTAATGGTTTCCCATGAAAAAGATGTGGATTTGATGGAGATTTGTGTGTGATTTTGTGAGAAATAGCTCTCTTTTTTGTTTTGTAAAGAATGCTTTTTAGCTTAATTTGTTATTTTTGTTGTTGTTAATGTGGTTTTTAATGTTCTTAGGGCTTGCACATAGAGTGTATTAGGCATAGTTTGCATCCATTGCAGCAAACAATGCAATAGAATGTATTTTTTAGTGAATGTTAGCTCTCTTTAGAGTTAAACATAGAGCTTGAATCATTAATTTTAGCTTAAATTGTGTGTTTTTTGTTGAAATTCTATATATTAGAGTGTTAGCAAGCATTAGGAGTAGCTTAATCATTGAAAAAATTTCTCAAAAACATCAAAAAACTCTTAAAAATGACTAATCTTTCTTGATCGACTGGTTCTTATCATTAAGGGTGATTAATCCACTTCAAGAGATAAAATTTTAGAAAATGTGTTATTTGGGGTTCAAATTGATCATGTAAGTAGTCGTAATTAGTGTTTTTGAGTGCTAATTACATCAATTTATTCATCAATTAGAGGAATTTGACTCTCTTTTGCTTAATTTTGCCTTAAAAGAAGAGACCAAAATAAAGAGTCTGATTAATCTCTAATTATATATTAATTTACACATTAGTTGATGCACATAGCTTAGCAATGCCTTGCTCTCCCCAATGATGTGCTTAATTGTGTGAATTAATTAGTGATTAGGGGTTAATTAGAGCCCTTGATTAGTCTAAAAGAGAAAAAGATTAGTGAAAAGATAAATCTTAGATTAATTTCTAATCACTTTTTTATATAATTAATTAAGACTAATGAGCATTGAATGAGTAGATGCTCATGAGTTGTCAAATTATCCATTTTGGGGGTCATTTATGAGGGGTGTAAGGGGGTGTCATAAAAAGGTTGACTTTTTTGATTCCCACTTGCCTTTTTGGGAAGATGCCAATATCTCCATAATTTAAAATTCAAAAAATACTCCCCTCCAACAAGGAAATTTAAATTTTTCACTAGACTTTTAAAAAAAAATCACGTGAGCCATGTGGCTTACGCTGTGAACCAATTTTGCACTCACGCCTTAAGGGTTCACGTCCCAAAAAAAAAGTCCACACATGAGCCACGTGGCTCACACTGTGAACCGTTCTTGCTTTCTCACGCCTTAAGGATTCACATCCCAAAAAAAAAGGATCAAAAATTGGTTCACGTCCTAAGCGGCTTATGCCGTGAATCATTTCTGCACACTCATGCCTTAAGGGTTCACGTCCCAAAAGAAAAAAAATCAAAATCAGTTCACGTTCTAAGCTGCTCATGCTATGAACCATTTCGGCACTCTCACGCCTTAAGGGTTCATGTCCCAAAAAAAATATATCGAAAATCGGTTCACGTCCTAAGTGTTTCACGCCTTGAACCGTTTCTGCTCTCTAACACCTTAAGGGTTCACGTCCCCAAAAAAAAAAAAAAGATTCACATCATAAGTGTTTCACGCCGTGAGCCATTTTTGTACTTATGCCTTAAGGGTTCGCGTCCAAAAAAAAATGATAAAATCTGTGAAGTATGTTTCACACCGTGAACTGCACCCTGCTAGTTCACGCCATGAAAGGGGGTTCGTCGGCCAAAAAAAAAGACTTTAAAAAACAGCCCTGTTTGGAGGCTCGTATCTCCTAAACGATGAGTCTGGTGAACGTGCTCTAGTGCTCATTTAGAAAGCTGGCATCGAGCTCTTCCAATTTGGTCTGGACCATTCGAGGAAAAAATCCATCATTTTGGCTTCCGACCAGTAACCTCAAAATTTGTCCTAGAAATCGAGGCAAAAAATGGTCCTTAAAGCACTAAAAATCACCCAAAACAACGTGAAAACGACTGCGAACCATATTTGGACTACTTTCTAAGGGTCTAAATGACAAAATCACGAAAGACTCAGAGAGACAAAGTTGTAGTACTCCAAAAATACTACAACTCTCATATACAGAGTTTTTCTAAATTCCTTTTGGAACATCTTTAAAATCGGGTTGTGAAACAGGGAGAAAATTCCCAGAAAAAGTTTTCATCTTCAAACAGTGATGGAAAATAGGTTTTGAGACCTCCTCTTCCATCGAGGATGATACTAGCATGCACTTTTTTCGAAAAAAATTCTCTAAGGTCGTTCACGTGCATGTAGCGTCTAAGCTAGTTAGGGCAAACGGACACTTGTTTGACCCTATGAAGAGTACACCATGCCTCCTAAGGCAACGAGCTGTAACAGGCTGTCATAAATCATTAAAAAAATGGTGTGCTTTTTGATTAAGGAGCAATTACAGAGTCAGACATGGCAACGATAGAGGGATTACGTGGGCCGACACCCTCATGCCAACAAGAAGAGTGTCATCGGGTTTTCCACCTCTTGTCACTTCAATCCCACCAGGCTTTGGTCCTTTACCTAACATTCCCACAAACCCTATAGAGGTACCAACACTTTCCAACCCCTGGATGCCCACACCTTGGACATATTGACTAGTCTGGGTTGCTCAAGGACTGAGTGAGTCCCTACCCACATGAGCACTCACATACGGCCTTAGTGACTCATACAAAAACACGGCGGTACAAATTTCAAAAATCATGGGCGAATACGACAGAACAACTGATCCTGTTCAATTCATTCAAATGTTTGAACATAGACGTGAAGCCTTTGGAAATCCAAATTGCCCAGCAAGGTACATGTATGGAACCTATGATTAGTGGAAAAGGCTAGTCGATGGTTCATCACATTGATGCTCGCGATCAAGACAAACTTTAGAACCTTGAAGTCAGCCTTTATCCATGGCTTTTCAAGACAAGGTGATCGATGGAGTGTAGCAAGTGAACTATATTCAATTGATCGTAAACCAAATGAAACCATTAGAGACTTTATCCTTCGGATAAAACTCTTGGACTCACGATGTGAGTCATGGAAAAAATCAAACGATTCTCAATTGAAGAGATGTCTCATGATGGCTTAAAGAAAAATAGCTTACACAACTTGATCATTGTATCCAATCTAGAAACATTTGATCAGTGTTGTAAAGAAGCAATACGTTTAGATGACAACATGATGGAAGATGATCATGATACGAGATGTTCCTCATCTAAACCAAGTGAAGCAATGGCTAGCGAAAAATTGATCTCGGAGTTTTCATTCACCAAATTTTACAAAGCCTTGCTTAAAAGCTTTGAACCGACGTGTCTAAAAGAGGATGATCTCCTTCAAAACCACCCATCCTTAATGCCTCTACAAGTGATAGGAGAAATGCCTTGTGTTAAGTGCAATCACTACAACCATCCCAATCCCCATTATGCATACAAGGCACTTGCTTTTCTATACTACATATATTGCAAAACCTTTGGTCATGATACTACCCAGTGTTCCAATTCATCAATAATTAACTCAAAACCTCCATCTCTCGTGCACCAAAAGTAGGAATAGTCCAAAGGGTACTTTAGTGTTTTTATTATTGTGGACGGCACAAATGGCTAATTGCACAGTTTGGAATACTTCCATGCCCATAATCATTGACACTTTGCAACCTATGTGTGAACGATGTGGCATTGATCACATGTTCCAAGATTGCCCAAGGCGAGATTCTTTAATGCAACTTGCCTCACAAAATACAACTCTAAGTATCTTAAGTGTACAAAATGGGTAATTGTCCATGGTACCCTTGAATGTGCTTATGTGATTGCAAGCCAAGGCATGAGAAACGTTCAAAAAGAATGCAAAAGATAACACTTCAAAATGGGTAGAAGAACATGTCTTAAAGCAGAAACCAAAAGAGAAATCAAAACCTTCTAAGCCCAAGAAAAAGAAGGGACAACAAACTATCGAAACCAAGGTTGAAAGAGAGGACAGGGAAAAGGAGCCTGTGGAGGACCTAACCCCAAAAGAGCCAAAAGCTACACATGATGCAGAAGTATCCACCTCAAAGGCTACCACACAAACCACAACACCAGAGCGGAACAATTGGAGGATAACCAAGGAACATTTTGGAGAGTCATCGACCTTTTGGTATGCATCAAAGAGAGAGGTACACATTAGAAGGATTTAAGTTTAGATCCAAGAACCATCGTACACATTCATGTTTTGCATTATACAATACATCAGGGCTACATTTCTTTTCTTTCTCTTCTCCTTTGTGTTGATAAGCCACCTTGAACTTTGAAAATTATCTAGCAAGTGTATCCACTTGTCTAGACTCACAGGTCTGTGAGGCCTTTCAAAGTAAGTAACTTGCAGGGAGCAATCATGTTCTTTTCATTGGGAACAAATTGTACACATCCTCACAATCCAATACATGGTGAATAAATTTAAGAATGACCACAAACAATTGTGTAGAGGATGGAGATATGCATCAATGGAAGTGTTTTCAAAATATAGGTGTATCCATACGTGCATGGTGGGCTAGTGGGAAGGTTGCGAATGAAAATATTCCCACCATAGATTGTTAGCGAGAATGTGCAATATCCCCATTGGAGGCATCACCTTGTTGGGGTAAAAAACTAATCTACTTAGAGCAAAGGTGAAATTATATTTGGTATTATGAATATGATGCTTGTCTTGTGACACTTCTCTTAGGTCTTAGAATACAGTTCCTTGGAAGAAATTCCATGTCCCACTGGAGGCATCACCTTGTTGGGGTAAGAAATTAATCTTAGAGCAAAGGTGATATCATATTTGGTATTATGAATATGATGCTTGTCTTGTGACACTTCTCTTAGGTCTTAGAATACAGTCCTTGGAAGAAATTCCATGTCCCACTGGAGGCATCACCTTGTTGGGGTAAGAAACTAATCTACTTAGAGCAAAGTTGATATCATATTTGGTATTATGAATATGATGCTTGTCTTGTGACACTTCTATTAGGTCTTAGAATACACTTCCTTTTGGAAGAAATTCCATGTCACCAATAACCCAATAAAACCACTTCTCTTAGGTCTTAGAATACATTTCCTTGGAAGAAATTCCATATCACCAATAACCCAATGAAACCACAAGCTGTAGTGCATGTTCAAAAGGGTACATCTAGTAGAAAAAGAGGTACAAGCATTGTAAAGGGTTGGATTTGTCCTACAAATGGCTGACACTAAACATGACAAAGAAATATATCTAAATAACGCTGCCATGCACAAGAAGGTATTGTCACAACTTACATCAAAGGGTTGGATTTGTCCTACAAATGGCTGACACTAAACATGATAGAGAAATATATCTAAATAACGCTGCCATGCACAAGAAGGTATTGTCACAACTTACATCAAAGAGAATAAATTGCATTTACCTTGTTTGCAAAGATAATAGATCTTACCTTGACCTTGTTTGTAAAGAGAATAAATCTTACCTTGACTTTGTTTACAACACAAAGGGTGGTTAAAAAAACATGAACATGAAGTTCATACAATAGAAATGTCCACCTTTGCATTAGTAGGGAAGAAATGTGACCATTGTAATGTTGTGCATGCTTGGATTTTCAATGCAGGTAGGCATGTGTACTTTATGTACACTGTACCATTACATTTTTCCTTGTGTTTCTTGGATTGGGAGCAAGCACACAAGGAAGCATAAATCTTGAGCAAGAAAGAAGTGAAGAGTGGAATAGAGAAAACTTGGCTCTCAAGACTTAGATGAACAATAATTATTTTCACTTCACCCAGACACTCACGCTTACAATGAGTGAGCACGGATGAAGATTTCAAGGGAGCTAATTTTCTCAGTAGCTTTCTCCTTGTTTCTCTCTCTCTCCTCTCTCTCTCTCTCTCTCTCTCTCTCTCTCTCTCTCTCTCTCTCTCTCTCTTACACACACACACACACACACACACACACACCAATGGTACAATCGTTGGAATCTACCTTTCAATGGGGAAGGATTAACTTTTGAGCATATCAACTCTAAATTTTTTAGAGGTGGTAGATTTAGAATCCATTTTTTAAGGACTTTCCAATGGTATGTCACATGTGTGGGTTTTGATGTAAGATTCATATGACCCCCTTTTTTCTAGTAAAGTGATGGCATGGCTCTTCTTAGAGGGCCTTTTTTTAGTTCAAATTTTGCCTAGCATCTTATTAGCAATGCCAATTTACAAATATTCCATTATGATATTGTAAAATATCTCCTTTTCTCTCTGAAAACCAATTTATAACTACTACATTATGACATTGTAAAAGATCTCTTTTACTCTCCCAAGACCAATAGCATAAGATCTCTAAACATGAGATCATCTACAAGTGGTAGGATTTGAGTCATTGGACATACTTATCAACTAGTGCCTTTAAACAACTAGGTACTATGCAATGTCTCCACATACTTAATTGTACAGATTCTTCAAAAATAGATAAGTCCAACCAGAATTCGCTTGGAATGGAAATCCACATCTCAATTTGATCGAGTGGAAGTCCACACTCTGAAAGCAACAACTCCAAAACCCTCTTGGAGATGAGGCACATATGGATTGAGGTCACAAAATGTAAAACTAGTGCTACACGGTCTCTTGGAGATGAGGCATAGATAGATTAAGGTTAGAGATGAGGCATAGATAGATTAAGGTTAGAGATGGATTAAGGTTACAAAATGTACTACTAGTCCTACATGGCCTCTTACACGCTACCATTTCCTAATATGGCATTGTGTCTCTCTGCCCTTGCTAATGATGACCATACAACTTTCTCAAATAATGCAAAAAAAGCTATGTTGAACTTATATGGCTTACCACATTATTACTAAAATATGATTTACATCTATACTCACAACAATATATAAAGCTTTGCCACACTTGTGAATCTTGTGAGCTATTGTTTCATATGAGTACATAGACTAGTGACGAGTCCTAGCAGAAACACACACACACACATACACACACACACATTGTTATGAGAATGAATTCATGAAATATTTTATATATTCCCATGTTGTGTATTTATGGATTCTTAAAATTCCCCAGTTTTTATGTTATGAATTCTTCTAGACAGGTTTAGATTGGAATGTCATTCTAAATCCGAGTGATGTGAATCCGTACATGCGTGGGAGTATTGGTTGCATCATCTTGAGTGATGATATGAAGTTTCATATGGTTACTTATATTTTTAGCCAATTAATTGACTGGCGTAGTTGATGTAAGTGTAGATCATTGGATGTGATAATGGAAGCGAGTTGGTGGGGTGGTCAGGAATATATTTTGAGACTCAACCTTGGATGTCCACACACGTGCCCAAAATGACTATTATGAATAATCTAGGGCTGATTATTATTATAATTATCTTTATTCAAATCAAAAGAATATAAATATCAAAAGTAAAAATAAATATACTTTAATATCATATAATAATAATAATGTATACTAAAAAGCTTATTGATAAAAAAAGTAAACTTTTCTTAAAGTTGATCCCTCCAAAGTAGTCTACTTTTACTTTACAATCGAATTTAGCAAAACGGCCCACGTAAGGTTGTAGACCAATAATTTTAAGTATGAACTCAAGTATATTCTGGTGAAAGACCAAAGAGTTATAGCTGCCTGTAAGTTACAGGCCTATACCTGCATATAGGGAGCCAAGATAGGCTATAAGACAAGCAAACGTCTACAAAGAGTATCAATTTCTTTTATTGTTTTTCTTATATGGTTTAATTATTTCATGACAGAGAGAGAGAGAGAGAGAGAGAGAGAGAGAGAGAGAGAGAGAGAGACGTAGGAGGCGGCATAAACATGCTCCCCAAGCGACACAACCTATTGCTCTGCCTTAACTAGCCTTTCGCTAAGAGTGGCAGGTCGTCTCTCATGACCACCCTCCAGGTGGGAACGCTCAAGCACATGATGAGGCCCTTCCCAAAGACAATGTACATAGTGATGATGTATTTGGGTCAGAATGATGAGTTTACAAAGTCATCCTCACAGAAGGATGCAGCATTAGGGCTATATGTAACCACTTGATCATAGGGAACTTCATGGAAGGTGCTTAATCACTTATGGTTTGGGGTATTTTACAGGTGTACCTATTCAAGTCATGTGCCTTTCCACTTTGGGTGAGGATGATATACGAGTCTTTTAGAATAGATGGCTCTTGGAGAGGAGTCTTGAGCAGGATATCATTGAGGGTCCGGCAGTCCGGTCGGTGTGAGAGTGGTGAGCAAGACAGGGAAGCACATCTATATTCATCTAACTCAAGGGATGATTACGGACTATGATGGGTGTCCTATCAGATACTTGCACTGGGACCCCGGTGAGCGGGAGCGGAGGGATGCTTTTAACCCTATGAAAAGCATGTCCTTCTTCAGTTACCTTGTGCAGAACGCCTGACACTTAGTTCTAGGACAAATCTAGAGAGTCCCTACAAAATCTCCCTTCTTGTAATTTTTTTCATACTTAATAGAAGTCTCTTTTTCAGAAAAGAAAAAAAAGCGAATTTTTCTATGTTTGCTCAAACCACCAAGTGCCTGCACCATGAATACACAACACACCACTTGGAGTTGAAAGGGTTTTGCAACACAATTCTTAGGCAACGTATAGAGAGAAGCTATATAGTTCGAAAGCAAAAGGTGTCAAGGCCAATTATGCCCACACGAACTTTGTTAGAACAGGTGTGGATCAAACCACCAAGTGCATGCACCATGAATACACAACACCCTACTTGGAGTTGAAAGGGTGTGGATCAAACCATAGTTGCTTTTAGACGAGTGTCACACCCGTTTTTTAGCATTTTGGTCGTAAAATACTTGTGAAATTTTAAAATGCCATAAAAAATTACACTAAAATTACCAAGCCAATCAATTTTCAAAAATCACCACTTAGAATGATTTTTTAAATAAGAAACGCAAGGCACTAGATACAGGCCACGTGGCTTCACTTCGTTCTAGGGTGTTTTTTTTTTTTTTGGGGTGGGGGGGGGGGGGGTGTGGGGAGAGGGCTCCTACGCTACCCAAGTAAATACGGTCATGGGATATGTATCTTTTTTGCGCATGATGGCTCTGATGCCACTGTAACTTTGACAGCGTGCTACTGTACCCCCATGATACCCCCCAATTTCGCACTCTCGACGATTAGTAAAGGGCTCTTTTTCTCTGTAAAAGCTCTGTGCGAGGCGGGACCTTCGATGGCTGGGAAGAAGGCGTGCCCTTGGCGTGAAGAGGCACCCATGCCCCCTCTCGCCATCATCAATTTGCGAAACAGCTGCATTCCCTCTCTCACGCGCACAGAGAGCTTGGCAATAATCGAAAGATCTCTTTCAAAACACAGGCAAAGAGGGCTTCCCTTCTTTCATCTCTTGCAGTGAGTAGGGTTAGGTTTTCTGTCTTTTAGGGGTTTTGGGCAAGAAGGGCTAGCTGGCTGGAACCTGCCTCGATGCGCTTCTGTATCCTCATTAACCTGATTTTGCTTGCCTTATGGAGCATGGCAGATTGCACACGTGTCATCCCTGGAGGCCCTTCTCATGTTAAGGTAATCTTGTTCCTTTCTTTTACACTCTTGTTTTTGTGACATGTTTTTTTTGCGTTAGAACTTCATTTCACACAACTTTCTGTAGATGTCTTAGAGAACACCCGGCCCCCTTTTGCAACCCATTTTGTGTAAGAGGCATTATCTTGACCTCGCAGCCTTGGATGGAGAGCACTCTTTAAGTGAGTATCTGATGTTAATGATGGGCGCATGACCAGCTCTGGTGGCATGCCTGCCATGAAGATGTATATAGTATGTGTGTGCAGATTTTCCCCCAAACAACTACACTGGTTAGGAAGCTCCACAGGCACCATGTCAAGGTGCACCCTGTGCCAAATCCAAAAACACTTTGCCTCTGTTGTATGAACTTCAACTTACAAGGTCACAGCCACATGTGTGCATGCTATCTTATGGTCTATCTACATCTCAGAGGACACCCATTGTCAACATGCACATGTTATTGGGCATGTGCCTGTGGCATCTTAATCGGGTCATATAATCTACCAGGTCCCAGCCACATGTCATTGGGCCTATGCCTATGAATCTTTAATGCTTTACCCATATATGTTGTCGTCCTAAAATAAGTAATTTAAAATGGCAAACAACACTTAATGCCATAAGTTTTTCCTTCTTCAACTTGGATGGAAAGGCTCATCATTGAATACAGGTATAAAATGTTCTCAGACGCGTTCTTGTCAGGCATAGGGTCAACATAAATACAGAATACAGGTATAAAATGCTTTCAGACTGGTGCCTGTCAGGCATTGGGGACATGCATTCGAATACCCATACTGTGCAAGCCATGGAAGTGTACTTCCGAACTATTTTCACCAGATTTTCAAAACTTCAAGATTATAGAAGAGTTTCAAAGCACTCAACTCCTCTGCATGTCATAAGCCAACATGCCTTTGAAACAAGTTAAAGACCATTGTTTCCATGAATGTAGACCTGTGCTCCTAGGGCTTAAAAAAGGTTGGATTCCAGAAAGCTGAATTTGAAGAGGGTAGGCAGAAGTGGGCATTTTGTGCACCTTTTTAAAAAATACATGTGTGCAATGCACAAATTACAATGTATATGGTCAGTGCACAAATGATCAGCGACCTGCTTGTATATGTGATGATGGCCCATTGACTCTGTAGCTAATGATTTGGTACTTCTCTTCTAAGGAATAGCATTGCCGAAGCTTTGACACAAACTATGCCAAAATCTAAACCAATGTCAAACTGTTGCCATAATGTAACCGCTTCTTCCAAAATGTGGATAGACCATTGTCATTTCTTCTGGCTGAAATACAACTCAAATAGGTTGACCCCACCAATTGTTTACAAAGGGGAGGCTGTAAACTAGATGAGTGCCTCCTTGTGGACCATTTGAGCTTGTCTTGTATGAAGGCCAGAGGTTTGTGGCTTTCTACATGCATGATGGTCGTAGGCACAGACGACAATTATTGAAAAGCACACTTGCAAGTGGGAATAGAACACCCAAATACTCCTTGGTTTCCTGGGATTGGCCCCCACAGAGTGGCGGAGACAGTTGACACTAGCGCGCAAGAATGCGAGTCGAAGCTTGAATTCGAGGTCCATTGACATGGGAGACTTGCAGCATCCCTCAGAATTGTGGATCCACATCTACTACCCATGGTGCCAGCCAGGGCAGATGCTGTTCATGGATATGCTCCATGAGCACATGGGGTTGACCAGCTAGGCTCTTGAAAGATGTCAGAAGTCGACTAGTGAACATATCACACTCACAGACACCGATTCCTTTGTAGATAGATGCAATCAACTTGATTGGATCTGGGTCCCATAGTTGCCATAAGCTGCTTACAATGCGTTTGTTATGTCTTGTTGCCCCAGTTAACTTACCCCCCCCATTTTTCTTATGTTCCCCTCCCCCCTCCCCCCTCCCCCCTCCTGCGAAATTTGTTACATCCCCGGGTTCTTTCCCTACCCCAATTCTACCTAATTATCTTAGTTTTGTTCTCGTTGAAATAATGTATGTCAAAGAAAGGAAGTATACTTAACACATGTAACCCTGTTCAAAACTTTTAGTACTCGTACGGCTCCATTCTGTACTGTCCTCAAGCACTACATTCTACGATTGGCCTTGAAGAACTTATGGAGCAAAGATGAGGGAAAGGTGCTTGATGACTGGCTTGCTTTATGAAATCCCAGCCAGTGAGAAATGACCCATCGGAGGCCAATCAACGGGCCCAGCGTCTATCTGGAAAATCATTCAGGGTGATTCCAGGTCATCAAGCCCAAGACTGTTTGGGGTAATAACCATGTCTTCTCGTTCACTTGAAACATATCCAGCTGACCTCGAATACACACGACTTTTTCTCAATTGCAACAGCCATGCTTCCTCATGAGTGGGAGCTGTTTACATACGATCATAGTGTTGTGTCAATCTAATGTTATATGCTTACCTTCTAATCCCTTGTAATTGTTGGAATGTGGGGCAGGTTAGCAATTTAAATAGGCATGCAATTGATTTTGGAGGAAGTAGAATGGCTAGATTGGGCCTCAAGCTTGGAAAGAAATCATTAATGGCATTCGACCTTGAAGACTATGGTGATTTAGAGGCACCACCTGGACTACCAGAAGCTAGACATGGGCCTGTAGTTTTTTTCCGCCGAAAAAGGCGGCGTACACTTCCTCCCCCTGGTTCTCATTCGCAAGCGGAGTCCAAAGCACAACCTTAACAACAGCTATAAGTATTATAATTTGCTGCAAGTTCTGTACCAAGCTGTAAAACCTATGACTGGGTGAACGTTCTTGATCTGCAGCAGTGCCTCTTAGCATGTCCTGTTAGCAGTATGCCATGTAATAAAGAATCTAAGGATGAGACCTCTGTATAAATACCATGATGGTTAGCAGTTCGGGATAGAAGGCTAAAACCTGATTAAAAGATTAGTCATATTAAAGTTTCTTGTTGCTTATATTCAAAGATTTCAGTATTTTGAGGAATTCAAAGATTTTCGAAAAGTAGCCCTTGACTTTACTTAAAAGCGTTCTGTTCTTGCCAAATGATTAGGTCAAAAACTAGATAATGTCATGCCATGTTACCACGAAAGGTGTCATGAAATGCTTTTGCTCTTTTTCTCCAGCCCTTGATTGGGTATGGTTCTTTAGTGAAGATTCATTGACATTCAACAAGGTGAGACCATTTTACTCGATGGAGGTGGGCTCTCTAGGCTGCACACATTACACAAGCACATCATTTCTGGGTTGTGTACAAAGATTTTAATACATTGTGCATGTTTGGGTTGCCTTGATCTGAGTTTTGTTTCCACCATTCATGTCAAAATTCTCTCGACCATGTTCAACTGAAATTGATAGTTGTTGGAATCTGAATAGTTGTAGCAACAGGGGTAGCCTTTGCTAGAAAATACCACAGCTCACACTTGACTTCATGATGTGTAAGGGCCTTCTAAAAGGTGTTCAGATTAGGAGGACCACGGTTTTTAGGTGATAGTATAGTTTTGACCAAAGCATGGTTGGTAGTTTTGTGCAAGGAGACTATGAGTGTCTATTACATCACTAATAAAAAATGGTGGTTCATCACTCTATGCACATGACAATGTTTGCATGCGCATGGAACCATCTTGAACGTGAGGAATTTAATAAGTGTTCAAAATAATTTCTTTTTTGACAAACAAATCAATTAATACCAAAGCTTGTGCATCATTAGAATGATAATGAAAAATATAGGAAAAAATGCAAGAGAAGGGGTCCATGAATGAACACACTTAATCAAGTTCCAAGACTTGAGGAAATAACTTCTCAACATTGACGAGATCATTCATGACAAGGAAATGGTTAACATCACCCTCAACTCTTTGCATGAATCTTATATGGGTTTCAATCCTTCTTTCCTCAGCTTTCTTTAAGAGAAAATGCAACCCCTCTTACCGACCAGGAGCTTGTTAGCTATTGTTATAGGAGGAGCAATCAAGAAAGAATGCGTCTCTTAGTTCCAACAGTGATCAGGCTCTTGTCTCACACCAAGGACAAAGGCAAGAAGTTCCAATAAAGAACAATTCAAATCAATCTTTTGAGGCTAAGGATGATTCCAATAAGTCAAAGAAGGTTACTTGCTAGTATTGCAAGAAGCTTGGCTATGCACGTGAATAGTGCGATAAACTACAAGCTATAGAAAAAAAGAAAAAGTAATCTAATAAAGATTCTATCAATTTTATCTTAGAAAACCAAAGTGCCAAGAAAGAGAAATCTCCAAATGTTTTTCTTGAACACTTCTTCCTTATGGCTATTTACAGCTTTAATCTTGACCATGATTCATGTCTCAATGTAACTTCTCACACAGAGCAATTGCTTCAGATAGTTAGCATCTTAACAGTAGTACTTCCAAGCACTTTACTTCTCAAAGAAGTTTGATCAACAATATGGGAATCTATGGAGGATGGTCACATTGTTATGTGTGTGAACAATGCCTGTTATCCAGTCAAAGGTATTGGTGAGATTTACTTCACTATTACTAGTGGGAGTAAGGATCTTTGTCTTCAAAATGTACTTTTTGTTTCAAGTATAAGAAAGAATTCTCTTTCAGTGCCCACTCTAGCAAGGGGGGTTTCTTAAAGTTGAATTTGCATATGATAAATGCATTACTTCGTGATAGAGAACAAGACAGACAAATCGTACTTATTGGAACTCTTAACCATGGTTTATACAAATTGGACATATATGACAAGCATGATGATACTTGTTTGGCATACACTTCAAATGCAATGAAAGATTCCCAATTGTGGCATGCTAGGTTTGTCCATGCATTGATTGGTGGATTAATGTTTTTGCAAAAAAGCATGGGATGTTAGAGGACTTGCCTCAACTCGATCCCCCATTCAAATATGTTTGTGAAGGATGTAACCTTGGCAAACTCTTTTTTGCCAACCTTTCCCAAACAATGCAATGGATAGAGCTAACCTTAAATTGTAGCACATACACAGTGATGTGTGTTGTCTAATATGTGGACTCCCTCTTTGGGAGGAAATCTTTACTTTGTGACCTTTATTGATGACTACATCAAGTTCGACTAGTTAAGCTTACCTCATCAAAGCAAAATTAGAGGTATTTTCTCATTTTCAACACTTTTTTACTTTGGTTGAGAATGAAACTAGTGTAAAAGTCCAAACCCGTTGCATAGATTGAGGGGAAGAATATTTGTCTAATGCTTTCAAAGACTTTTTGGCACAATAAGTTATTAAGAATCAATGCACAACTCTCTATATAGCACAACAAAATGGTGTTGTTAGATAGGAGAAACATGACTCATGGAGATGGTTAGATGCATTATTAAAGGTTAACAGGTTTCCACACAAGTTTTGCATAGAAGCAGTTATTTGTGCTACCTATGAACAAGTGCCCCACTAAAGCTTTGAAAACCATCACTCCTTATAAAGCTTGGTTCAATAAAAAACCTAAGATTTAACACATGCATGTTTTTGGTTGTTTGGCATATGCACATGTGCCATCTCAGATCCGGACTAAGCTTAATGACAAGGCAGTGAAATGTATTTTTATTCACTATAATGTAGAAAGCAAAGGTTACCATATCTACAATCCTCTCACCAAGAAGACTATTGTCAATAGGGATGTCCTTTTTATAGAGGATTTGGTCTATCCAATGATGCAATTAAACAGACATGCCTATGCCAAATCCCTAGACATGTTTGATGGTTTATTACTTGTGCCAATATTTGTTGATTCTTAGTAGATTTTTCTTACTGATCCAAGTTTGTTGTAAGGGGGGAATGCCAAATAAACTAACGCACCAACTTCTAATCAGCTAGAAGATGCAATAGATTCTAAAAGATCAGCAATCAATGAGTGTAGGCATATCCAAATGGGTTAGAAGCACCTTCCATGATAGCAAATTGTATGCTCCTTTGTAGAAGAGTAGAATTAGATCCAATGTTAAAACCATATCTTCAACAGATATTGTTGAGTTGTTATTGCTTAGTTCTCTACATGATGTAGATGAACCTGATTCTTTTGAAGATGCTCTAGAAGATCCAACTATATTAAATCCATGCATGATGATATTCAGGCAATTCTAAAAAATAATACAGTAGATCCACCACGTGCAAGAAAGCCATTGGTACTAAGTGGGTCTACAAAGTCAAGAGAAAGGTAGATAGATTCGGTGAAACATTCAAAGCTAGACTTGTTGCAAATTCAAAGCCATTGGTACAAAGTGGGTCTACAAAGAAGAGAAAGGTAGATAGATACGTTAATAACAAATTCAAAGCTAGACTTATTTGCAAAAGGTTATGCCCAGGAGAAACAGATTGATTATGATGAAACTTCCCCCCCCCCCCCCCCCTTCTTCTATGACCACTATCACATTTGTTACTGCACTAAAATTGGATAGAAAGTGCACTAAAATTGGACATCAAAATAGCATTCTTGAATGGTGACCTATAGGAAGAAGTGTATGCGAGTCAACCAATTGGATTTGCCTAGCCTAGATAAGAACAGAAGGTATGCAAGCTTAAGAAAGCTTTATATAGTTTGAAACAAGCCCCTAGGTACATCAACGCATTGCTCAAAAGGTTTAATACGAAAAGTTGCAAACCAATCTCTACACTAATGAAACCAAGTGTAAAGCTCAATCCGTAAGATCCTGTAAAATCATTTGATATTATCACTTATGATCAAGATGTTGGATGCCTAATCTATTTATGCAACTCACGGCCAGATATCCAATATGGTGTATCACAACTTTCAAAGTTCATGCATTGGCCCCCAAGAATTAGAAATTAGCAAGAAGCTAAATGTATCTTTCAATACTTGCAAGGTACTCAAGACGTTGAATTGTTCTATGCCAAGGAGAGGGTTGATTTACAAGTGAAGGCCTTCTATGATTCAGACTGAGCATGATTATGATGCACAATAATCCACATCTAGAAACTGATTCTTTCTTGAAAGCCATGCATATCTTGGCTAAGCAAGAAACAACCAACTGTGGAAGCATCTTGTGAAGCTCAATACATAGCATCATTCACAGTGATTGTTGAATGTGTATATTTGAGAAGATTCATGGAGGATCTTTGTGTCTCAACATACACCCCTACTCCAATTCTCACTGATAGTCCAAGTGTAATAGCAATAGTAGTGGTGGCAGAGCTTTTTACTAAAGCCTTATCATGTGAAAAGTTTAAGGCCTTCAGTCTCATCACTTTCATAGCAAAATATGTAATCTCTATAGACCACCCATTTGTACTATAAGGGGGTTTGTTAGATATTTATGGTAGTACTGCAAGGGGGTTTGATAGATATTTATGGTAGTACTACAGGGGGTTTGATAGATATTCATAGCAGTACTGTGGTGAGGCCATGTACTGATGCCATGGTAACTTTTGTCCCACCAAGTTTTTTCCCATGGACATCTAAGTGTGAATGGGCACCTTAAGGTTAGTTAGCATATAACACATCCATTATTTAGAGTTGATGCTCATTTTTTATACTTTCACCTTGTTCTAGTTTTGAGGTCTTTGCTCCCTTGCTATTGAGCTAGCCATTCTCTCACACACTTTACACCCTTGTGTTCTTCTGATTGAGCATTATGTGTGTGTGATTTTAGCTACATTATGAGCGAACACTCCCCACCAACTTCTTATACTCCTTTATATCTAGTGGAGAAGTATCTTTTATAGGGGGTTTTCTTGGCGAGCATTTTTGAACGAGCACTTTTTGGGAATCGGGCGAGCGGATTCCAAAAAGATACCCCCTCCCCTCCATGAAGAGAGAGAGGGCCGAAGTAAGTTGGAGAGAGCAACATGACATAATTATTTGAGAGAGAGAGAGAGGGCGTTAGTGAGCCAAAGGGAGTGAACAAAGAAAAACATGTCAACAACACATCCTCTACATTGAGGTTGTTGGTTCAAACTAAAAATAAAACCAAGTTCATTAATGTACAACTTCCAATTACAAAAATGTGAAACCCCCTCCATGAAAAGAGAGGGACGAAGCAAGTTGGAGAGAGCAACATGACATAATTAATTGAGAGGGAGTGAACACATAAAAACATGTCAACATCATATACTCTACATTGAGGTTATTAGTTCAAACTGAAAATAAAACCATGTACACCTTCCAAGTACAAAAATGTGAAAACTATCATCTTTACTACTATGGTCTTCGCTTATTCTCCGGGGTGTAGGCACAAAGTAAGCGAATGTTGTTTGTACCCTTCCACACTTCCTCTAGCAAGACACACTCAGACGATTCATTAATAAACCATGGATTTGCCAAATTGCAATTAAGCCCACCACTTTGTCCTTAACTTGAGAAATAGCATTATCAATTTCAGGAAGTGGAAAGGATGTGAGACCTTTCCATGCTTGTGCACCATCTATGGTTTTCTGCTTGACCTCCACATTGGTGGCCTCCCTCTGGATACGCACGCAGCAACAACTTCAATGCTAACATTTGATGAGGACATCACAAACAAAACGAAGGAGGGTCTAGGGTGGTGTACTCTACTAACAAGGCTTGGTGGCAATGGTGTATACCAAAGTGCTTTGGAGCTTATCTCTATATTTATAGTAGTGGGAGAGGTGCACTCTTCTTTTTCAACATAAAAAATAAAAAACTATATTTGTCTTTTTTAATGTTAATAATAAAGGTATCTTTCCTCAAATTTCTACACCACAATAATAAAGGCATCTTTTGAACTTGTTTGGGAAAGAGCGAGTATGTATTTGAAGGAGATAGACATTGCACAATAGAACTCTCTACACAATGAGGTTACTTCCACAAAGGTTACATAGGTTCCAAAATACTGAAGGTCAACTGATTATCCATGCATTTGTCTAAATTAGGGTATGTTCTCCCGAAGACAAGGCATTGTAAAGCTCAAGGTTGGATAGGATAGGTTGGTGGATGAACATATCCTCGCTCTGGCTTAAGCCTAACACACGTAAATAAATGGAGTACAAATGCTTGCATGCAAGATACGGATTCTTCTTGGCTTCTTATTAGGATAGGTTGGTGGATGAACATATCCTCGCTCTAGCTTAAACCTAGCACATGTAAATAAATGAAGTACAAGTGCTTGCATGCAAGATACGGCTTCTTCTTGGCTCCTTATATTAGGATAGGCTAGTGGATGAACATATCCTCGCTCTGGCTTAAGCCTAGCACACATAAATAAACAATGTACAAGTTCTTGCATGCAAGATACGACTTCTTCTTGGCTTCTCTATCTGCAAAATCTGGACATGTACAACATGGTTCGTCTTTCATATACACATCATATTTTCCCACGTTTGCATCATCCCCGTGTGATTTAATCTTGAAAACTTCATACTTGTGCTGCAAGCACACCCTTAGCAAATCCGACTATGTGTTGCTTACACCTCTTACCCCCACGAGACATTCCGTTGCATGTGACCTTGCTGCCAATGCATGTCCTTTGTATATATATATATATATATATGTATGTATATATATATATATATGTATGTGTATATGTATATATATATATGTATGTATGTATGTATACATATGTATATATATATATATATATGTATGTATGTATGTATACATATGTATATATATATGTATATATATATATGTATGTATGTATGTATACATATGTATATATATATATATATATATATGTATGTATGTATGTATATATATGTATGTATATATATATATATATATGTATGTATGTATGTATACATATGTATGTATATATATATATATATATGTATGTATGTATGTATATATATGTATGTATATATGTATATATATATATATGTATGTATATATATATATGTATATATATATGTATATATATATATATATATATATATATATATATATATACATACATGTTAAAATTACAGCAATGTGATGAGCTATGGTGGATCAAATACTAGAATCAATATCATTAACAAAGTGATTAGATAATAATTAAGACGTAATTAGTGAGTAATTAACTAATAGCTTAATAATAATTAAGACGTAATTAGTAATTAATGATTAAATAATAATTAAGACATAATTAGTAATTAGTGAGTAATTAACTAATAGCTTAATGTAGGCATGGATAATCAAAAACCAGTAAATTCTCATTAGGCCAATGCCTCAATTTATAGAGTTTACATCCAAGCATCAAATCCCACTGATTTCTCCTTGATTCACTCCACACCTCTTTTGCTTGATTCTCTCTACCTCTCCCAGAATATCTCCACACTTCCTAAATCTTCTCATACCACCCTTTATTCTCTCCCACCAGTAGATTCTTCTCACCTTTTCACAGGTTCTCTCACATTTACACATTCTCTTTTACAGTCTCTAACCAAGGGCTTGTTCCCGCACACACCCTATTCACTTGTATATTTCAACACCTCCCCTCAAGTGAATACTCCTAGCACACCTGGACCCTATACCAAGTTTCCCTCTTACTTGATAGTCCGCAACCACCAGTGCTTAACACACCTCCCCTCAAGTTAACTTAGCACACCTGGACCCTATACCAAGTTTCTCTCTTACTTGATATAGGGTCCAGGTGTGCTAAGTTAACTTGAGGGGAGGTGTGTTAGGCATTGGTCGCGGACTATCAAGTAAGAGGGAAACTTGGTATAGGGTCCAAGTGTGCTAGGAGTATTCACTTGAGGGGAGGTGTTGAAATATACAAGTAAATAGGGTGTGTGCGGGAACAAGCCCTTGGTTAGAGGCTGTAAAAGAGAATGCGTAAATGTGAGAGAACCTGTGAAAAGGTGAGAAGAATCTACTGGGAGAGGATAAAGGGTAGCATGAGAAGATTTAGGAAGTGTGGAGATATTCTGGGAGAGGTGGAGAGAATCAAGCAAAAGAGGTGGAGTGAATCAAGGAGAAATCAGTGGGATTTGATGTTTATCTTGTTTCATTATGCAATGCAAACCCAAATCTATGTGGGAGGTCTTACCTCTTGTCTTATTCTGGACAAGGGCAGTGTCTGATCCCATTTTTACACTGATGTAATGTGCCCAATACTTAATGCATATAGCATTCATTCTTATGCACATTCCCAAATGCAACTCTAGCTGTGAATAATCTTGAATTTGAGTGTGATTTGCAAGCATTAACCAAGGGTTAAATGCAAAATGATGATTACCATAAATTTATCTGCATATTTTTACTAGAAATTACATTAAATCAAGGGTAACCAATTTGTACGGAATGGTTGGAGTATCAAACCAACTCCGAATTACAATCTGAAGTTATAGGGATCTATATCAAATACCTAATAGTTAATTTGAACCCTCAATTACACCAAAATATAGTGATTAGCACTGATTAATCATTGATTAGTAAATTAATCCTCTGTTTTGTGTGCAAAAAACAGAGTATGCGGGGAGCCCAGATCTGAGGCCTTAGAGTTCAAATGAGCTCAAATGCTTTCAAGGCCATCAATAGCAATTAGTCTAGTAGAGGATTAAGCCAAGAAATACAAGATTTGACCAAACATTGAATGCTTAATCTCTGTTTTATCAAAGTCACCTGTGTTGATTTGATGAAGAGCTTGGATCTCACTGTAGACTTGATCAAATCAAATTCTGACTTCACCAGCTTGTAGAGCATGCTTGAAAACACCTGGGACTAAGAGGAATTAGACCCATTTGATTTAATGAAGTAGAAATGTCAAATTCCCTTCTGAAAAATGGCGCTTGCAAATCTTACTGCCGTCGGCGTTTTGCGCTGAATTGGTTCAATTCCCTTGGGCTGTGTGTAGCCCCTTGAGTCTACTATGAGTACCTAAAAGGGCTTGGGCA
This sequence comes from Cibotium barometz, assembly GCF_041138505.1. Lineage (NCBI taxonomy): Eukaryota > Viridiplantae > Streptophyta > Polypodiopsida > Cyatheales > Cibotiaceae > Cibotium > Cibotium barometz. The sequence continues at coordinate 65,580,562 of NC_141046.1, read as the reverse complement.
ATGGTTGAGTGTGCAAGGAGAGGGAGCTCCTCCACTGGCTGGGGGTACAGAGGTTAGTTGAAAATAACTAAAATTTTTGATTATTTTTTAATTATCTACTAGTCCTAATTAACTAGATAATGGGCTCATGAACTTGATGAATTCTAGGCTTGGCTCTGATACCATGTTAAAATTATAGCAATGTGATGAGCTATGGTGGATCAAATACTAGAATCAACATCATTAACAAAGTGATTAGATAATAATTAAGACATGATTAGATAATAATTAAGACATGATTAGTGAGTAATTAACTAATAGCTTAATGTAGGCATGGATAATCAAAAACCAGCAAATTCTCATTAGGCCAATGCCTCAATTTATAGAGTTTACATCCAAGCATCAAATCCCACTGATTTCTCCTTGATTCACTCCACCTCTTTTGCTTGATTCTCTCCACCTCTCCCAGAATATCTCCACACTTTCTAAATCTTCTCATGCTACCCTTTATTCTCTCCCAGTAGATTCTTCTCACCTTTTCACAGGTTCTCTCACATTTACACATTCTCTTTTACAGCCTCTAACCAAGGGCTTGTTCCCGCATACACCCTATTCACTTGTATATTTCAACAATACATACATATATACACACATATACATATATATATGTGTGTGTGTGTGTGTGTGTGTGTGTGTATACACACACACACATATGTGTATGTACATGTGTTTGTATACGCACACACACACACACACACACACACACATATGTGTGTGCCTCTAGGAAGTTCTGGTGTGAGCAGTCTTACTCATAGGCACTTTTTACTCTATGTTGGTAGGGGTTTTTTTCTCGTGTGAACACACTCTACTGTGTTGGGCACATTAGCCCTAGGACTACATGTTTTTGTACTTCACACATCATGTGTATCTGTGTGTGTGTGTGAAGAGCATCCCCCATTCAACATTGGTATCAGACCCTAGTTTCAGAACCAATAGCTCCATGCCATTATTCTATAAAGTGGCGAAGCAAGTGGTACAGTAGTATCATTATTTTTCACTATCATACATCTTGGGTAAGCTCTCGCACTTCTGACATAGATCTAGGGTTTCTACCTCCTCCTGTACATTGCTGGTGTCATTAATCGTTGCACTGCCGTACATCCCCCTGGGTACGCTCGCACATCTCGCACTTTACACAGTTTTAGGATTTCTGCCTCCTATACATTGGTGTTATTCAGTTATGTTGCCATACATTCTGGGCATGCTCTCACATTACACTCAACTTAAGTAAGTGCTTTTGGCATCATACTTCCGTGCACCAATTTCTGTTGGTTTTACTATTGTCACTGTTGTTTTAGTACCAGCTTTCAACTTTCGACATTGGACTTTTGCATCCATCAATTTTTCTCGGTCAGCCACTCAACATTCAGCTTTCAGCTTTTGGAATCGGACTTTTGCATCCATCGATTTTGCCCTTTCAACCATTTAGCTACCTATGTCCGTCGGCTTTGCCCGATCAGCCATTCAGTGTTTGGCTTTCTGCATTCAGTATTCAGCTTCAGCATTCGAACATTTATCATTTGGCTTCAGCTTTCCACATTCAACAGTTAGCTTTCAGCCTTCAGCTTTTAGCCTTCAGCTTTCCGCATTCAGTAATCGGCTTTTAGCGTTCATCAAGCTTTCAGCCTTTAGCTTTTTGCATTCAGTAATCAGCTTTTAGTGTTCATCAAGCTTTCTACATTTAATAGTCAACTTTCAATATTCAGCCTTCCGCTTCGGGACTCTATATTCGGGATTCGACATTTGGATTTTGGAATTTTGCGTTTGGCATTCGGCATTCTACCCAACGGCCTTCGACGTTTGGCATTTGGGTTACATATTCAACATCAGCCACTTCTGCCTGTAGATTCTGATCTATAGATTCAGCATTAGCCGCTTTTGCCTGCAGACTCTTATTTGTAGAATTCGTGTTAGCCCATTCCGACGTGCTGATTCCACGTTAGATTTTGATCTACGAATTTCACGTCAGATTTTGACTTGTTGATTCCACGTTAGCTTTTGACCTACTGATTTCATGTCAGCTTCTATCCTGTTGATTCGATCTGTTGATTCCACGTCAACAGATTTCGATCTGTTGATTCTATGTCCATCGATTCCACCTGCCTACAGATTGCTAGTTTATTGAGTTTGCACATATATTGAGTAGACATTTAGGGTACTCTGAGTCACGTGTAGCTTTTGCCTATGTTAGATATACTTCAGTGTAAGTATTAATTTGTTGTGTAACATGTCTGTAAACACCGATGACTTGTTTGGCATCTTGTCCCATTGAACGACAAGTTTGATGGAACCAACTATCCCATGTGGGCATATATGATGAAGCATGTACTTATGGTAAAGCATTTGTGGATGCATGTATCTGGTGCTGACTTAAAGCCTACTGGTTTCATTGATGCTCACTCAAGGCCTACGCATCTATAGCTAGCACGTCAGGCGGATCCATTGCTAGAACGAGTGATCCTAGTTCCAGTGGAAGTGCACCACCTGCACCTGTTCCTTCTACACAAGAACAACTCCGATGGGATACTAAAGATGCATAAGCTCATGCCTTGATTGCTCTCTCATGTAAACAGCAAGTCATACCTCATATCCATTCATGCAGTTCTTCTAAAAGTGCATGGGATATACTTGCTCCTCTTTATCAAATCCTCAATGAAGCTTGTGTAGCTTATCTATGAAAAAATATTAACTTAGAGCCTATGACTAAGAGTGATTTTATGGATGGATTTCTAACCCGTGTGAAGGACCTCAGAGATTAGTTAATCAATATTGATGAGGTGATACCTGACAGTTCGCTAGTCTCTACAATTCTCAATGGTTTACCTAAATCCTATCAAGGATTTGCTACCACTCTTCGCCTCTTAATAATGAAGCAAAATATATATTTGTATACATTTGATGATTTGGTAGATATCTTGTTATAGGAAGAGCAATCTTGTTCCAATCGGAACAATATGATTGCTACAGATCAGGCCTTTGCTGGCTCCCAATATGGGAAAGGACAATCTGGGGCCGCTTTTAGTGCTAAACCTAAGGGCAAAGCACAAGCCCATTCAAATCCTCCCAAGTCCCAAGAGGAGAAAACTAAGAAGAAAAAGAGATGCAACTATTGTCGGAAATGTGGTCATGTAATTGAGGAATGCCGGAAGCAGACAGAGTGAGAAAAAGAAGCAGCAGCAAGGTCTTGCTACCACTATCACTGACAATGTCGATGAAGAAAATTTTGCACATGATAGCTATGCCTTAATAGTCACATGCAATTATTTGCATGCTTCTTGTCTATCATTGTCGATGGATGATAATTGGTACTTTGATACAGATGCAGAATCATCAGCTAGTGTTGGTTTATCTAATGTGAAGGAGGAGGCCAATTAGGCTCATGATGATTGTGCCTTAGTCACTACATCTTCATTGCATGATGTTGCTCTACCAAGCATAGGTTTTGGTGATGATCTGTACTCTGATAATTATGCTTTCTAGCACTTGTTCCTAAGTTGTCTCTATGGCTATTGCATTTGAGGGGGGACACATGTTGTGTATTGTTATTGGTGATGTCCTTGGTCACTTATGCATTTGACCTCTCAATTGTGCCATGTCTTGGGAGACATACCTTTATGCAGTGATGTTTACCTACTACTGAGATGTATTACTCTCTTTCCTAGCTTCTTGTTCGAGTTGCCTCCCCTTTGCAGCTCATTTACATGGATGCTAATGGTGTCAGAGTGTTACATTATCTTCAACTTGGTCATTATGCATAATTCTGGGGCACCTCTTTTATTTTTCCATACACACCATGCTCGAATGACATTTTGATGGTGAGATCAAACTTTGCAAATGTCTAGGGCATATACCACTTCACACACAAAGTTTGGTCACCATCAGACATCGTTCATGTGAGATATGGTGCTCCATCTCACGTTTTCTATGTAGGTTTCTACAAGAGGACCCAAACACATAAAATTTGGGTTTTCTCAATCCCATCATCTCGAAGGACATCTACTGAACCAAACTTTACAAGTGTGTGTGGGGGGTACCCCTCTCTCCACACACACTTGCAAAGTTGGTCACCATCGAGCGTCACTCATATGAGATATGGTTCTTCATCTCAAGTTTTCTACGCAAGTTTCTCCAAGAGACCCCAAACGCATAAAATATGGGTATTGTCAATCCCTTGATGCTCAAAGATACTCGATGGTTGACCAAACTTTGTGTGTGAGGGATACCTGCCTCCACACACTTGCAAAGTTTAGTCCATCAGACACCGTTTATATGAGATACGGTGCTCCATCTCATGTTTTCTAAGTGGGTTTCTCTCAAAGGGGCCCAAATGCACAAAATATGGGCTTTCTTGATCCCGTCATGCCTAAACAACATTCGATCGTGATCATAAAATTAAGTGCAAATATTTATTATATATATAATATCTTGTTTTATAAATTAAATGCTCTTTTACCTACCGAGATGAAATTGTTTTAAGAGCTTATGAATATTTTGATATTAACAAAAGTGATATACATTGGAGAATATTGTTCTTATTATAATACAAATATTGTTTGACAATATGGATAGCAAAGATTACGTTGTCAAATGTTCTTTAGAAGTGGAGGATAAAAGTGTCGGTACAATTGCTTCAAAATCTCAAAGTGGTGAAATGAGGCATCGTAAGAAGTGGAGAACAAAGGTGTTGGTACAATTTCTTCAAAGTCTCAAAGTGGTGAAATGAGGCATTATAGGAGGAATTCATGGGTATGCTTAAGCAATTTGTGTGCATATAGACGTGCTATTTTTCCAAGAGTAAAGAAAAGTGAAGGATAAACACATTGGTATAATTGCTTCAAAGTCTCCATGTGGTGAAATGAGGCATTATAGGAGGAATTCATGGGTATGCTTAAGCAATTTGTGTGCATATAGACGTGCTATTTTTCCAAGAGAAAGAAAAGCTAAAAGGTCTACAAATTGCATTTGTGCATTGTAAAGATGATGAAGAAGAAGGTTATCCCAGCTTCAGAGCTTTATTTGTTTGATCAACAATACGAGCTATCATGTATCTAATGTGGAGGTATATTGGGTGACCTTGGAAAATGAATGTGGTGAAAGTACCACAACAAAAAAAAATCAATTGCTACTATTATAACTGACAAATTGTCTCATCAAAGGGATTGTTGATACCAATACATGATTCAAGGAAGGGGGGTTTTGTGTTGGAAATATGACATTACTACATGTAAAAGTAAGTGATGGTTGTAAACATTGAGCTTGTGGCTTGGAAGGATACTTTAAGCATGAGGAGGAGAATATGCCAACAAGGCCTGAAAGCTCAAGTGGTTTCCTATATAACTACATGAGAGCCATATTGAAAAATTGCGATAATCAATTAGAGTAAGATCTTTTTAGTTCAACCCTTGTAGCCTCACTTTGTGCATTATCTCTTTCTTGCTTTTTGTGGTGTACAGGGTGCAAGAGGGGGGTGTTCAACTTCCCCCCCCCCCCCCTCTCTCTCTCTCTCTCTCTCTCTCTCTCTCTCTCTCTCTCTCTCTCTCTCTCTCTCTCTCTCTCAAGCCACAAGCTTCCATTGTGCACTTGTCTTCTCAACATTTTATCATGGCATCATGAGCCTTGAAAGGGAAGATCCGGTGTGTCGTTGAGATGTGGTTGTTCAAGTGGAGAAAGCTCAAAGATCTCAAGCTTGAGGCCCAACACCCATCAAGAAGAGGACAAGCCGGAATCGGGAGAAGCTCCACCCTGTGTGCTGGGCAAAGCAGGCAGGCCCCCTACGTAAGTAGGCAAGCCCTCTGTGTGCTTGCAAAACTCTCTGTGCTTCACTGTTCCTACTACTACGGAGGGTATTGGCACACAAAGATATCAACAAGGGCTTTAATTTGAGCCAACCCTTGATTTTTTTAGTGAAGTGTGGTGGCTGCAGTGAGTTATACAGGAGGGTGCCCTTGCTCCCTCACTCTGTAGTAAAAGTTGCTTTTTTCAAAAATTGCATCTCATGCTTCAATTTCACCACCAACTTGTTCCCCTTAGCTCAAGGAATCCAATGAACTTCTTTGGCTAGTATTTGACAAAGAATTGACATACTAGGGAGCATTATTTCTACTCGACAAAGAGTGGGTTCTCTGTGTCAAAGAAGAAGATTGGCCAAGTGTTAGCTTAAGCTAACAGACCCCCGCCCTGGCTTATCCTTTTTAAATCTGAGACTTGTTCACATGCTGTTGATTATTTCGCAAATGTGGGGAGGTTTTGTATTCATGGTCATGTTTGTATGTTTGGAGGCAATCTTCTAGTCGGATGTAAGAGGAGACGTCTTCTACTCGACAACAACTCTCTTGCATGAGCTTCTTAGCTCTCAGAACTGTCACATGTATTTTCAAAGTGTGTGCGGATAATGGCATTCTACATGCCATGATATATCTTGATGGCCTACATAGCTCTCAGGATCTACATCGACATGCAAGATATTCCAAAATCTTGCAACAATTACATCGACATGTGGAGTATTTTAAAATCCCACATTTGTGTTGTGAAGGAGTTCTTCAACAAAGCCATCAAGCATTTGGCCACTACAACCATTTTTGAGGTTTTCATGTCGTCATTTTCATATGCTATTTATGGTCATTAGTGGAGCACTCTACTATTTCTTTATCAGTCTCGAGGCATTGTGAGCTCCCGCATTGTATTTTCTCTACCATCAAGCATTTGGCCACTACAACCATTTTTAGGTTTTCACGTTGTCATTTTCATATGCTATTTATGGTCATTAGTGGAGCACTCTACTATTTCTTTATCAGTCTCGAGGCATTGTGAGCTCTCGCATTGTATTTTCTCTACCATGCATTAAGCCTAGTATTTATCCACATTAGTGATTATGTCTTAAAAATCACTCTCTAGAACATGGTTTTAGCATTGTATTTTCTCTACCATGCATTAAGCCTAGTATTTATCCACATTAGTGATTATATCTAAAAATCACTCTCTAGCGCATGGTTTTAGCATTGTATCCTCATACACATGACATCTCTCTTGTAAAGGATTAGACACTGCCATGTCACTATTGATGACATTGGCAAGAGCTTCCTATTCCTATGAAGTCATGTACCTATCTATGTATGTGATGAGGCAGAGAAATTGATGTTTAGGATACATGACAACCATGGAGCATCGAAGAGTATGTGTTGTTTACAAGCTTTCATATGTTAGTCACATGGTCCTCTATATGACTAGAGGAGCATACATACCAAACACCATCAAAGCATTCGTAGTAGTCATGTCATGATGTGGTGGAAAACTCGTCAAGGTGGACTGAAGTGTAGTTTTTTCTATACCTCCATTTGCATTTTGTTTTTAAAGCTATCCTTGTAAAAGCCCAATCCTATAAAGGCTTATCCCTATACTCAGTGTAATGTTTATCCAATGCTCTCCATTTTCCATGGAGGCATTGAGAGGGGGTGTTGGAAATATGACGTTACTACATGTAAAAGTAAGTAACGGTTGTTAACATTGAGCTTGTGGCTTGGAAGGATACCTTAAGCATGTGGAGGAGAATATGCCAACAAGGCCTGAAAGCTCAAGTGGTTTCCTATATAACTACATGAGAGCCATATTGGAAAATGGCAATTATCAATTAGATTAAGATCTTTTTGGTTCAAACCTTGTAGCCTCACTTTGGGCATTATCTCTTTCTTACTTTTTGTGGTGTACAGGGTGGAAGAGAGGGGCGTTCAACTTTCCTCTCTCTCTCTCTCTCTCTCTCTCTCTCTCTCTCTCTCTCTCACACACACACACACACACACACACACACACACACACACACACACACACACACTCACTCACTCACTCACTCAAGCCACAAGCTTTCGTTGCGCACTCGTCTTCTCAACATTTTATCATTTTGTAGTGCTAGTTGTCATAAGACAATTGCTATTATAAAGGAGCAACAAGATAAGTTAGGAGGTCATGTAGAGGAACTAAGAGAAATAGCAAGTCTTAGGTGTCTCTGAATAGACTTGAGGCTCATCACAAAAATGAATCGTAATAATTTTGTTGTCATTATGTGTGTGTGAGAGATAGAGAGATAGAGTATAAAATTTTAACAGTTAAAAGTATGCAAAAATATCCTTGTTTTGTAGAAACTATGGTAACATAAAGTGCTTTGATGCATGCTCTCCAAACAATTTCTTTAAATGCTATAAGGATAAGGGATGCTAAAGTGCCCAAAAGAGAACAAATGCATGTGTTTCTCGAGAAAATATTTCTCATTATGAGGGGCTAGCTCTATATAATGTTTCTTTAGCATTGGTAATGTGTTGATGCATGGGAATCATACTAGGAATATTGGGGAGAGTGCATCAAGGTGTTGCCAAGGATTGATCAAAGCAGTTCTCTTTACACATAGAATTGTGCTACTTTGAATAGATATTGCTGGCCTTAATAGATATCTTATTTATCAATACTTCATTTTTACACACAAAAATGAGCTTAATAGATTTGGATTACATTGAATAGATGTTTCTCAGCTTAATAGATATCTTATTTATCAATACTTCATTTTTATCAAGCTTAATTGAACTTAATTTTCAGGTTTGTCCCCCTTTAGCAGAACTCAAGCTCCAGTTTGTGTCTCCCATCTGTAGAACTCAAGTTCCGATTCTATAGCTCACTAAGCTTGCCCGTTGCTCTTCAAAGCATGTCTATTTCATATAGATCTTCAGTAGAGGAGTAAGATTTGATTCAACAATGATGATGTTCTTCATTTATTCTCAAGGTGCCATTAATTCTTCCCTCTATGACATAGTAAACCTCACCTTCTTCTTGCCTACTTGTTTTAGGGAACAGTGGTCAAGATGAGAAAAGATTGAGGTTAGCATGAGCAAACCTTAAAAAGTGCTCATGACACCCTTGCCATCATCAATCTAGCCTAGCCTAAAAGCACTTAAGTATAGGGTGGGTTTTCCCAACAAAACTTGGTAGCATCTTTAACGGCAATGGCCGAAGCTTCTCTTCGCCATCGTTGCCACCCTTTTTCTTCAGCTTCCAATTGCACGATGCCCATGACAAGAAGTAGCATGTACTTAAAGGGTGACAAGGGATAATCTTCGTGGGGTGATGGGGAGAGAGAAATGCCAAATTTGCACCAAGATGCAAAAGTGGCATTTGTTCCCCCATAGTAGAGAGGTAGCACATGTTCGTGTGATAGGGGAAAATATTCATGAGGATAAATAAATGACAAATCTTCATCAAGATGTAGAAGTATCATCTATTTATTCATCAAGGTGTAGAGAAGTAGAACATGTGCAAGTGTGATGACAAGGAGTGTGCTTCATGTCTTGTGCATAATTGAGGAAAGGGAGATATTTTATAAATCCTACATGAATACCAGGTGTGCATGTTGCAATGTGGCTATTGATATATTCAACTATGTGATGACAATACACTCATTAGGAGGACTCACAAATCGGTGTGGTCATTGAGAATGCTTGAGAGGTCATTGGAAAATAATGTTATAAGGGTGGACGTGTGTCTCTACCCACTTGCAAAACCACCTAAACCATAAAATCATTAATGTGTGTTGATAATGTTTAGAGTAAAACTTTCAAAAAGAATATTCATGTCTACAATAATGTGTTGGCTTTTGTCTCATTGGGTGTAAATGTCGATGAAATCATCTCTCTCGTAAGTGGTGCTATATACAAGTATAGGATACATGGCAGTGTTTATCATCGTATAGGATCTTGGTGCCTGACAGTGTATGCAATCATGTTCCTCAATTGCACAATTATATATGTTTGATATTGAGCATGAATTATAGAATCGGTTAGATGTTATGAATGGCTTAGATTCAAGAACTTTACAATCACTTATATCGATGATATGTGCATATAACCTATATGTAGGAGTATTTTAGAATGTGGGAAGAATGTTGAGGGATAATCTAGGCTTAGAAATAAAAATGACAATATTTGAGGGTAGGAGTACATCAAGGGAGTACTTCATTCCAATTGGTAGTAAGGTTGTAGGTATTATGCTTGGACAAGGTGACACCCCTACAATTGGTCATCATGATATTTTACTGCATAGTCAAGATGGGACTTTCAAGAAGGTCTCAAATCTGCATAGATCTTATATGCCACTCTTGTACATGTTGCTATTTCCATGAGGGGAGGATGATTCCTTATGCCAATGTGCCTTTGGATCATATACCTATTTATGCATTATAATACTAATAGTGAGTGTATCTCTTAACGACAATATTATGCCTACCATTTGCAAGTCCATAATGAGACAAATGCTTGCTTACTCCATGGTGGCAGTAATTCATGGTAGACGCATATTGTGACTATTATGGGTTCGTAAAACAACCAAAAACATTGTGCGCTAAAGTATATGGAGGTTTAGCTAACATGGTCAATGCATGAGACTTAGGAATAGGCATGATTTGACAACTAGAGTGTTCTACCAGAAGCACATAGATGTGATGTGTATATTGAAAGATGACCTATTTGGAAAAGATGTGGACATGTATCTATGGTAGAATTTCAAAAATGAGGTTTTCCACATTCACATACCCTATTGATTTTGGATAACGTCTATAAACCTAGGACAAGTCAAGACTATGATAAGTTCCTTGAATTGCATGATAGACTAGTATATGCTCAATGGCCCAATACTCAGAAGTTTTCTAAAATGCATGATGTGGTGGTACATTGCAGCATCTATGGTCCTTGTTACGAGGGAATTTAATCCAAATTGTGTTAATATGAATGATGGGAAACGCTCAAAGAAATAATCCTCATTCCTTTATGTAAGAAACAACTGTGGATAACAATGGTTTAACATGTTTACATATGAGACAAAATGATGGGAGAACTGTCAGAGTGAAGAATTTAAAAAATGAGGTTTGCCACATTCACATACCCTATTGATTTTGGATAACGTCTATAAACCTAGGACAATTCAAGAGTATGATAAGTTCCCTCAATTGCATGATAGACTAGTATATGCTCAATTGCCCAATACTGAGAAGTTTTCTAAAATGCATGATGTGGTGGTATGTTGCAACATCTATGGTTCTTTGATACGGGGGAATTTAATCCAAATTGTGTTCATATGAATGATGGGAAATGCTTAAATAAATAATCTTCATTCCTTTATGTAAGAAACAATTGTGGTTTATCATGTTTACATGTGAGACAAAATGATGGGAGAACTGTTAGAGTGAAGAATTCTGATATTGAAATAGATGGGTTATTCCTTATAAACCTTTCTTTTGTCAAAAAGGTATGATGCACATATAAATGTAGAAATTTACTCTACAATATCTACAGTCAAGTATCTTTACAAGGCCATGATTGAGCAAATGTAAGGTTTCAGTCAGTATATGCAAGTTTGGATGTTTCTGGTGTTGATGAAATAGAAAGGTATCTCGATAGACGATATGTCTCTACATCAAAGGAGACTATTTGAGTTTGACTTGCACTTCGACTTGCACAATCAGAAGCTAGATGTGCAGTGGTTGCATGTGGGTTATTCCTTATAGACCTTTCTTTTATCAAAAGGGTATGATGCACATATAAATGTAGAAATTTACTCTACAATGTCTACAGTCAAGTATCTTTATAGGGCCACGATTGAGCAAATGTAAGGTTTCAGTCAGTATATGCAAGTCTGGATGTTTCTGGTGTTGATGAAATAGAAAGGTATCTCGATAGACGATATGTCTCTACATCAAAGGCTTGTTGGAGACTATTTGAGTTTGACTTGCACTTTGACTTGCACAATCAGAAGCTAAATGTGCAGTGGTTGCATATGCATACGAAGGTCACAATGTCATGTTTTGAGATGATGACAATGTTGTTGAGGTTTTTCAAAGGAAAAGTGTAAGGAAGACCACACTCACTAAATGCAGTACATAATATCCTGATGATGTAAATGACACATTGTATACTAATTTCCCTTAACTGAGTTTGGAAATCATTCTTAAAGAAATGGACTGAAAGAAAACATGGAAACACTGTTGGTCATATGTATTTTATAGTGCCTTTTGTGGGCAAACAATACTATGTACGTTTACTCCTAACTATATGTACGTTTACTCCTAACTATATGTAATGGATGTAAGTCATTTGAAGACCTCCGTGGTTGTATCTTCCCTACATTCAAGGGAACATGTATTGCCCCACAAAGAGCAAAAACTTCAAACCCTCTTTTGGAAGCCGACTCTGAATTAGAATACTTCTTGCACCATAACCTAGTTTCACTGTCTTTCTCCTCAATCTTGAATTGATGTTGAAAGCTATGATCGTTGAGTTGCACAAATGAAGAGAAGCTTGAGTCTCCCTGGGTTGCAAAATGTTTAAAATCATAAGTCTGATAATTTTTACCTCTGGTTGAGGAACATATGCTTCCTTTAGAAGAGAGAAAATTTGTGGAAGATCAAATTCACTTTTCTTTGCCAATTTCATTGAAAAACTGTTAAACATCTGATCAATTTGATCATATATGTGACCCACCAACAAAAAACCAAGTTTTATCTTCTTGAACACTTTCTTTTGCACCAACATATTCAAGTAAGCTAGAAAAGTTGATTTTTATTATCCCTAGTAGCGTTATCTAACTGCACATAAGAGAACACTTGGTAGAGATCCTTACCACTTAGAGATAATCTTCTAAATGACAGTGACTATTAAATTTGGATCATTGTTGCGAATGTTAGAAAAATTGATGAACACTCTAAATGACATTATGCCGTTGTTGAAAATCAATGTACCAACAGTATAAAAGTACATAGAATTATCTTCCTGTAGATTATTTGAAGAACGTATGAAGTGAGGCAACATGGTTTTCTTTTGATCCATTCCATCGATGACCATCCCCAAGTACTTCTTTTTTTTTCCAAACATTTCTTCCTATGCTTTGCTAGTATTTCATGCTCTATGCTTTGTTGTTCTCTATGAATTTTCAAAGCCTATTAAATGGGGACTATAAAAGAAACTATGACCATTAGATCCAAGATGTTAAAGGTGAAAAAAAAAGATAGTCGGTGGAGAAAAGACACAAGACATGTACCTTTGTCTTCTTTGGTCTTTGCATTATCTCGTTTTTCTCTTTTAACTCAGCATAAATCTGACAAACACCCATTCTAGTCTTCTTTGAAATTTTGACATGAGAAAAGTGTCATCTCCAAATCCTCAAAAAAATGAACAGAGAGAAAGCGGAGACATATTGTTGTCTTTCAATATAAAGCATAAACCTCCCTTTTGTGAAACTATCTGGTAAGTGGGTGAAGTTTGAGTTTGGAATGACCTCACCATTGAAAAAAACAAAGGTGTCAAGCCATTGTCGTATAAAGGAAAGTTGGGGGGTTTCACGCATGCTAAAAAGATAGCATGCATCCTCTTCCTCAAGCTTTGTTTGTGAGAGTATTTTCTTCATCTGTTTTAGTTGCTCAATCTGAAGACTTTGAAAAAATATGTACAGCACATTGAACCTTCAAAAATTATGTATTTGGTTTTCAAACTATGAGTTCTAATAGACGATCTTAGAAAGATAGCTTGCATCCTCTTCCTCAAGCCTTGTTCTTAAGAGTATTTTCTTCATCCATTGTGGTTGCTCAATCCGAAGACTTTCAAAAAACATGTACGGCACACTGAACCTTCAAAAATTGTGTATTTGGTTCTCAAACTACGACTTCTGATAGATGATCTTTTAAAAAAAAATTTGATGCACTGTTTTCATCCCAAAGAAGCTTTCTTGTTCTTGTATGGTTTAGAGACATCTTGACTTTCTCAAACAATTTTTAGCACAACAATAAGCTCGACATGTTTGCTTCACTACTCTTCTTGACATGAACCCTTCCTTTCATGAACTCTGTGATGTTTCTTCCTCTTTTGAATTGTAAAAATGTGTTCTTATGAACACACTACTGTTCTTGACATGAACATTTCCTTTTGTGAACTCTATGATGTTTCTTCCTCTTGAGCTACAAAAATGTGTTCTTGTGAACGCTGTAAACGACCTTCTTCAAAAGTAGGACTTGTCACATTCTCTTCACTTTGAGAGAAACCACTTGTTGGAGAAATCAAAGAAGAAGGAAGGTAAAATGAGTAAAATGGACTAGAAATAGAGAATCTTAACCTCTCTATCTCTCTACACAAGCTTCACTACAAAAGTGAGGAGTGAAAGCAACATAAACAAGCCTACACTTTAGTTGTGTTTTAGTAGTGAGAGGAGTAGAAAAAGGTCTAAAAAAGAAATATAAAATAATAATTATTATTATTTTCTAAAAATATTATTTCATCCTTCTTTAAAAGAGGTTGAAGAGGTCCATTTGTCCTTACTCTCAAGTGGAGTAAAGAGTAAAAGAGCCCTCAAGAGCCATTTACGCATTTCAGAGCTTTTTTGTAATTTTCGACAAGCCACGTAAACATTTTAACTACTTGCCATTGAAATGTTGAGTGTTTTGTTTTGTTTTTTACTCCAATGTTTTCTCTTTTGTCATCTTGCTCACTCATGTTGCAAAAAGTAGAAAAATCAAAGTAGGGCCCTTTGTATTCCAGAGAGAGCTAAAATTAAAAAAAGTTTGTTTAAAAATGTAGATGGTTTTTGCCTCATTTGTTCAGTAAAATCACATTTAAACGAGGTTTTTTTAAATTTAACATAACCTAAAAATGTAACTCTTGAATTTCAACAAAATTAGTTCTTCACATTAAATTTTAACACTTAAGCATCTTAAATTACACAAGCTTTAAAAGTTAAATGTTTGCGATGGATTCTGGAATCCAAGCTTATGAGCCCACTTTGTTAGAAATGCAAACTTTATGTTTATGCAAAGCCCTTTAATCATGTTCAAAATAAAAAATCAAAGCAATGAACTGTAGGGCAAGGTTTAGCTTTAGTTTTGATCAAAGTCGTGTCCTGCTTTACAAACAAGGTCTATGATTTGAGGTAACAAATAAAACATGTTTGACTTGTTGGTATTATGGAATTCATTCGAGAGAGACTTTGTATTCTAGAATACCAACAAGAGTTGAGATTTGACCACTTTCTTCTCCCTTGCATGAAGAACTAGCCAAAAAGCTCCATCATACCGTCAAGGGCTTCTAGACCACCCCACCTTGTCGCACTTTTTCACAGGTCTTCTACTCTGAATTTGGAAAAACTACAATAAAACAAAGTAAAAATTATGTCATAGATCTGGTTGAATAGGGTAGAGCTATTTTTCTCTCAAAATCCATTAATTTTTTTTTTGCAATTGGAGTTATAGGCATAAAGTTATGGCCATTTTACTAAAATCAAGTTTGTAGGAAGAATTTAGAGTACACACGATTCTTTGATGTTTGGTCATGTGCATTCTAGAATACATTCCCGAGGAGAGAAAAACTAAAAGAAAAATATTGAGTCACATTTTTTTATGTTTCTTGGAAAAATTCATGCCAAAGGGTAGGTTATGGTCTTCTCTTATGTATTCTAGAATTCAAAAAGTTGGGCTATGGGAGGAGCTAGTATTCTGGAATACAAAAAGCACCTAAAAATCAAAGAAAGCAAGGTTTAAGAGGTAAAGAACACAAAGGAGAAGGAGAGGCAAAGAAAGCGTGGGAGGAGCAGGAGCACAAGCAAGGTGCACTGCACATAGGGACACATGGCACATGCGCGGAGGCAAGGTGTGCAACATGCAAGGGTGCATGGTGCACATCACACACAAGCACAACACCTGCACACGACATGCCGAGTGTAGGGTGCATGTAGGTGAGCAAGGTGTGAATGCGCAAATGCGCAGGTGCAGGGATGGGGTACAAGCATGCACGAGTGTAGGTACAGGTTGTGCGCATAGGTACAAGTAGCACACGTGACTACATATACATGGGAGCACATGCGACATGTGCGGGAGGCAGGGCAGTAGCGGTGTGCTAGAGGCAACTTGGCATGCACGAAAGACATCTTGGCACTCCTGAGAATCTACAAGCAGAGCATCTCGGCATTTTGGAGCGGAGGACGGAGGCAACTCAACATACACAGGAGACAAAGCACGAACTACATGTGTAGGGGTGACCAAGAGCACACATGTCAGCTTACTGCGAGAAAGACAAATTGGAGGACAAAGCAAGACACAACCTAAACCTTTGTGGTTGTGCTTTTCACTTAGCCAAAGCCAGAAACGGGCTGAAATGTTTGGAGTTTTTGTGAGTTTTTACGAGAAAAAAGTTTTTTATGTTCGTCTTTACAAATTATTGGTATTTTCCTTTGTTTTAGTGCATGAAAGCTTAAATTAGAGTGATTTTGGTTTTTTCGAGATTTTTCAATGGTTAGAATCATTGAAAACATTCAATTTTTCTTCAAAAGTCACCTTTTTGAGGATGCACTTAATAAATGGACATATGTGTGTGTAGAAACTTACAATTAGTAACGATGACATGCATATCTACTCTCTGTGCATTTTAAAGAGCCAACTAATCATAGGCTCCATTTGAGCATAACGTGAAGTCACCCCCAAGCTAGAGACCCCACGACCCTCACCTAGTCCGCACAACCCTCAAGGCATGCTGCACGTCCCTTATTATGCACTCCTAGTTCTCATGATTGTTATGTATGCATGTGAGTCCCTTAGAAACTCCCTCTGTAAGCTAGTGAGCCCGTGGAAGCCCTCTCTCCTAAGTTGTGAGTCCCTCAGAAACTCCCTCTGTAAGCCACAACCAAGCTATATAGCCCATAATCTAGTTCATTAATGAGTAAAGTGTTCAGTTGCATGCTTGTCTTGTTACGTCGTCCAAGCACGAGACATAACAATTTCCATGATCTCTATGATATGCCTAACTCTCACAAGATGAAGAGTAAAGTGTTCGGTTGCATGCTTGTCTTGTTACGTCCAAGCACGTCCAAGCACGAGACATAACAATTTCCATGATCTCTATGATATGCCTAACTCTCACAAGATGAAGAGGTGTATGATCATTTGTTGGTGGTGAATCCTAATAACCCAATCCTAGTGATAGTTAACTCCAAACACTTATACTTGCAGGCTTGGAACCTTTATTGCCTCTCCATTTCTAGGTTTGTGCTTTCGTATGTGGATTAGTGGTGGATAGTGAGATCACAATACTTTGGCCCTTTTCCTAATTGGTGGAGGGATCACACTTGGTTATGCATAAGAAAGGGGCAATTCTACAAGTGCCAAGTGGAGCGCGTTTGGTGACATCCCTAACTAAGGGGGCTGTATATCAACCAGGAAAGGGGGTGACATTAGCTCGATCAACTTCTTGACCACGTTAACCTTGGCTTTTGGTTGTGACAGACATCTAGATGATGATAGAAGCACATTCATAGATTGGTGTCATGTCCTACCTTTTTAATGGTGCATCAATGAACTATAACATTGGCTTTAGACAAGAACAAATCCCACATTGTACATAGACATAGACATAGACATAGACAAGAACAACTCCCACATTAATGAGCTATAATATGGGCTTTAGACAAGAACAACTCCCGCATGGTGACCATGAATTTATACACAAACATAGACTACAGCCTGTGATGGCGCTAGGGTATGCTTAATGACATGTCTAGGCTAGTACTATTGAGTATTAGTTGATAGAAAGAAGAGAGTGTGGGAAATAGGTTAAGATATAAGTGAGTTCTAGCTCAAGGACGTGTGAAAGGCCTTTCACTGAACTTATGGGCTTGCATGTATGTCAATTTCTCTACACTATAATGGACTTTTTCATGCTTATCTTAACTTTGTGAGCTTCCCCCCCCCCTTCCAATGTGTGGATGCTTCGTGAGAACTTAAGCTCTTATACAAGCTCTAGTTTGTTGGTTTTGCAAGAGTTTTTGTGACATCTATTTGAGAATTCAGATTATGTGAAAGTGTGAGAAGCTTAGATTGATTTCTGTTAAGTAGAGGAACAATTTTCTTACTCTATGGTTTTTGTGGAGAAAGGTCACCATCTTAACCACCCGGGTGTGATCCCCCCCCTCTCCCTATCTTTAGTTCTTAGCCAACTGAAAGAAAAGATGAGGCACCCGTTGCTTGAGTAGTGGTTGAGATGGAAGCAACTCCCCTTGCTAAAAACAAGTCGAGTGGCTTTAGACAATCACAAAGGAGTTGTATAGTTTCCTTGCCCCTCTAAACCACCACCACCGGCACACTCGTTGCTCGAGCAGTGGTTGAGATGGAAGCAACCCCCCTTGCTAAAAACAACTCGAGGAGACAATCACGAAGGAGAAGTCCTATAGTTTGCTTGCCCCTCTAAATCACCACCACCACCACCACCACATTTGGGTGTGCAGCAATGCTACGATGTAAAGTATATCATGATGATGTGGAAATAGCCATTGGTTGTTGCGCCACTTGGCATGAGTGACCAATGGACGACACTCACGTTGCTCGTTCAGCGGCTCACATTTCAATAATCAACGGAAGAATGCGTTGGGATAATTATTGAAGAATTTCACTTAAAACTTTACTAGCCTACCCCCACACACACATCTTCCATGGCTGCTGCTTCTTCTATAAGCCCGCCTACAGGCCTCTGCACCTCCCTCTCCCCCTCCTCCCACTCATTTCTGCCCACTCTTCTTCGCTCTCGCCTCCACCGTCGCCGAAATGCAAGCAGCTCTCTCACCCTCTCTTCGTCTTTCTTAACCGGATTCGGATTCCATCGCACAGTAAGCTTCTGATCCATTAATCAATCTGCGAGTCTAATTAGGGTTACCTGAAGCTTTGATCAATGCCATTGGATTGAATAGAGTTGCTTTTCTAACTGTAGAAGAGTGGCGTGGTTCCATCCGGATTGTATTGGATGGATTAGGGTGTAAATTATGCATATCTCTGTTTTGACTGGGTCAGGGTGTTAATCTTACATGGATGTTTTTGGGTTGGATTAGGTTCATAATCTTTGAAAAATGTGGTATGGTTGCATTAGGGTCTTAGTTATGAATGAATATAGTATTTTTGGAACAATGTTTTGATCATGAGTCCACGTGATCTGGTTCAGATCATGGTTTTGGTTACGTATGGATGTGCAGTGTGACTGCATTTTAGAAGTGCCCAATTGAATGCTTAGTCGGAGTGTGGAGTTTCTATCTTATGTAAGTTGACAATCGCAGATACTTAATCATCAAAGAAAGGGTGCTGGTTATGGCAGAAATGCAAGCCTTGTTGTCACCAGTTTGGCCTCTGACCCAGAGCAGCTGAAGAAAGCTAGAGAAGACATAAGGGAGCTCATCAAGAAAACTTATTGCAGTCCAATCCTGGTATGATTTCATATGACAGGTTTGCATGTAAACAACAGTGCATGCATTGCCATAGGCTTATGCTGTCATTATATCATGTAAAGCCATATGTTAACTTTTATTGAAGTTGTTTTTTCATGGGTTGAGGGAAGCCTTTGTAAGGGTAATTCTTAAGGATTTCTCGTAAATTATAACACGCACTATAAATTTTTTAGTGGGTCAAGGATGTTTATGTGTGGGTCGTTCTCAACATTACGTGCACACGTTTGTGGTGGTATGAGATGGTACACAGAGCCCCTTACAGTGTCACATGTTTGCGTGGCCACGTGTGCATGGTTGGTAAAAGTGAAACTTTTATGAATGAGAAAGACGATGATGTTTTGTGCTTCACAGATACGGCTTGGTTGGCACGATGCTGGCACATATGACAAAGCCATCCAAGAGTGGCCAACTAGAGGCGGTGCGAATGGGAGCTTGCGCTACGATATAGAACTGAAACATGCTGCAAATGCTGGTAGTTTTATGTATAAATAGAGTAGGGTAGCCATTGAGCCTTCTTCCATGTTTCAAAGTGGTCATTTGGCATTCTAATTTGTTTCAAGTAGTGTATTTTTGGCAACCTTAGCATTGGTTGTGTATGAAGGTATGTGTATGTGCTTACTGTAGGTATATGTATGAAGGTATGTGTATGTGCTTACTGTAGGTCTTGAAAAAGCTTTGAATCTTATCAACCCTATAAAGGAGAAGTATCCTAATGTCACTTGGGCTGACTTCTTTCAACTTGCCAGTGCCACTGCCATCGAGGTCCTTGGCTTTTTCTTGCAACTTTTATCTTGCCTAACACCTCAGTGAGAACGAGCCAATCAAGCTTGTTTCTTACATTAAAAATAATCTTTGATGTGTTACAAACCAGATTTATCACCACTATGTTTACAAAGCTGATCTGAACTTACAGGAGGCAGAAGGCCCAAAAATTCCTATGAAATATGGGAGAGTTGACACACTAGGGCCAGAGGGCTGTCCACCCGAGGGAAATCTTCCGGGTACATAGCTTTTGCTCCCCATTGGCATTCAAACTTGAGATCCTTGTCCTTCTCTTTTGCGAGGACAAATGCAGCTTGGGTATCATTTTAAATTGGATGCTGCTTGTAGCTCTTCCTTAATGTTGGGTTCATGTATGTCTGCAGATGCAGGCCCCCCTTCACCAGCAGACCACCTCCGCAAAGTGTTCTATAGGATGGGATTATCTGACAAGGCAAGAAAGAGGATCCAATGCTGTTGTTTCCAGATCTTGCATTGGATTGATGTGTTCTTCTGATAACTTTCTTGAAATGCAGGAAATCGTAGCCTTATCTGGTGCTCATACCATAGGAAGATCCAGGCCAGAGCGCAGTGGTTGGGGCAAACCTGAAACAAAGTACACGGTGAGGATATCTAGCTGAGGATGGAATGCCATAGGACTTACTTCTGGTTGGTCTAGATGGATTACTTTGTCCCAGATGTCGGTTTTACTCGGATCGCCATTACATTGCTGTATCTGGTCTTTTATTCTGTGCTTGTATTGCTGTATCTGGTCTTTTAATGTGCACTTGTATTGTTGTAGAAAGATGGCCCAGGAAATCCAGGAGGCCAGTCATGGACTATACAATGGCTGAAGTTCGACAACTCTTACTTTAAGGTGCAGCCTATGGATCACCTTCTCACTGTGAAGCTTTTTTTATTGCCAAGTGTAATGGCAAAGTTAAGGGGCCAAGGATTACTTATTAACAGGAAATAAAAGTAAAACGTGACGAGGATTTGCTGGTGCTTCCCACTGATGCCGTGCTTTTCGAAGATCCTGGATTTAAGGCATGTATATCATTCACCAGATAAAACTGTTGTGACGGTTAATGCTTTCAGTTAGTTTTTCAAACAACAAATTTGCCTGCATTGGAAATATAAGTAAAACAATCTCCTCAAGAACTGTTTGGTTGATCAAAACAGGCACGTGTGCCTGTGAGAGAGAGAGAGAGAGAGAGAGAGAGAGAGAGAGAGAGAGAGAGAGAGAATTTTTCACATGATACAAAAATGTCCATGGCATATCTCATTATGGAATGGAGAATAAAGTAAAACAAATCAAAACTATCTCACTGGAGTGATACAAAACTGTCCATGGAAATCTCATCTTGGAACCATAGTGGCACCCGGTTTGCGCACCGCCTGGGCGGGACAGTTCGATACGGATGAGGCAGTACGGTGGTGGGGGGATCGTATCCAGCCGTTGGCAGTTGTTCGATCATTTTTGTGACCGTTTTTTTAAAATTAAAATTACTGTTTTTTCTGGCCGTTTCTTGGGCATTTTGGGGACCATTTTAGGCTTCAGCCTTTGCTTGCATCTTATGTAATAGCCCCTCCCCCAACCCCATCCTCACATCTTCGAGTGCTAAAGCCTCTACCCTCCCATCACTAGTGCTCATTGCTCTCTCCCTCGAGCTCTCCTTCAAGCATCTCTCCCCTCTAGGCTCTCTCAAGCATCTCCCTCTTCCTCAAGCCTCTCCCTCCCTCTCCCTTTCTGTCTCCCGGGACCCCTCTCTCCTCTTTCACCATGAGAGAAAAGCATGAAGCCTTTACTTCGCATGCCATTACCCATGAGAAGAACGAGGGGAAGTTGGGGGCATGGAAGTGGACTTGCAATTATTGTGGCAAGGTCTACACTAGTAGTGCCACTAGGCTTCTTCTTGCACATCTCTCCAAGATGGGGGGGGCAAATTGCACCTTGCAAGATGATCCCTCAAGACATTGTCAATGGCATTGTGAAGTACTCCTTGCTTGGCAAAGCAAGTGATAGTAGAAGAGTCGTCCTCGCCGTTGCCGCCACTCAAGACGAAGTCATCCAGTCGGCAAAGGATACATCCTCCTCATCCTTCTCCACATCCTTCTCCCCCTTGATCATCTCCAACCCCTCATCAAAGAGACTAAGTGAGTTTGAGGTTCCACACAAGAGGCAAGCCACTCTTGGAGGCACCATTGGAGCGAATGTTACCTCTCTCTCTTGGGTCCAAGCAAAGCAACAAGAAGTAAATGTGGAGATTGCACGCACGGTCATTGAATGCAATCTTGCATTTCATGTCCTTAAAACTTCTCAATGGCAAAGGATGGTGAGTGACATTGCCGAAGGAGTACCATGCCATGGCCCTTGGCATGGTATCATCTACAACGACATGCGCACAAAGGCACTTGATGAAGAAAAAGAGAGAATCAACAAGATCCCTCGAGTCCGTTCGAGCAGGATGGGTGAAGTATGGATGTTCTATCCTCTTTGACGGATGGACTGATAGAAAGAAGAGGAGTATCCTCAACATTCTAGTGTCTTGCCCTCTTCGCACTTACTTCTTGCGGGCCATGGATGCCGGAAAGGCAGGGAAGAAAACCTCGGGTGATTTCATCTATCGCCACATTCGACAACCCACAATCGAGGTGAAATACAATTTTGAGTTTGAAGCTTCAGCCTTTGCCTTTTACTTAAGTTTTAACTTTCAAGTCTCATTTATTTTTCATATTCTCATTCAAATTTCATGCATCCATCATTCTTGTAGGTTGGCCCCGAAAATGTGGTTGAAGTGGTTACGGACAATGCGTCCAATTGTCCCAAGATGGGCCGCTTGCTGGAGGCGGAGTTTAAGTCTATAGTGTGAACTCCTTGTGCCTCTCTGCCTTGACTTGCTTATGGAGGACATAGGCAAGTTACAGTGGGTGGGGATCATTGAATTTTGAAATAAAGAAAGAATATATTATATGAGAAAAAAGAAAGAATAATTATTTGGATTCATCATTCTATTTTAGTTTATTGAATTATTTTCATTTATCTTCTTAGCATATACTTTGGATCAAGCTCATCTTGGACTGTGGTGCGATGAATCTCGGCGATAGTGTCTCTCATAAAGTGAGTGAGGATTCCATAGCAGCTCCTTCCATGTCTACAAGGGAGTAATCGCAGTAACTATGGCGCGGACTTGGCGCTAGAACTCCTCTCTAAAGTATAGCCGTTGAATGGCTTTTGCCTTATTGACAAGCGAAGGTACTTTGTATCCATTCTTGCCACTCTGGCGAAACCACTGTTACTTGGAGCTTAGGCATCACATCATAAAGGCGCTCTAGAAGAAGCCACATGTAGGCAAAGCACGTCGAGCGCATTTTCATCTCCAAGTCGTCGTGATGGTGGAAGATAGCGAGGGCCTTGACCTCCTTATTGACAAGCGAAGGTACTTTGTATCCATTCTTGCCACTCTGGCGAAACCACTGTTACTTAGAGCTTAGGCATCACATCATAAAGGCACTCTAGAAGAAGCCACATGTAGGCAAAGCACGTCGAGGAGCGCATTTTTATCTCCAAGGCGTTGTGATGGTGGAAGATAGCGAGGGCCTTGACCTCCTGACTCAAAAAAGTGACAATATGTTTGGCTTGTGTCACCACAGTCTTCACTCACTCTAACTTGTCTATGTCCTCCATAAGTAAGTCAAGGCAATGAGAGGCACAAGGAGTCCACACTATGGACTTGAACTCCGCCTCAAGAAAGCGGCCCATTTTGTGGTAATTGGATGCATTGTCTGTAACCACTTGAACCACATTTTCGGGGCTAACCTACAAGGATGATGGATGCATGAAATTTGAATGAAAATATGAAAAATAAATGAGACTTGAAAGTTGAAACTTGAGTAAAAGGCAAAGGTTAAAGCTTTAAACTCAAAATTGTATCTCACCTCGATTATGGCTTGTTGAACGTGGCAATAGATGAAATCGCCTGAGGGTTTCTTTCCTACTTTCTGGTATCTATGGCCGCAAGAAGTAAGTGCCAAGAGGGCAAGACACTAGAATGTTGAGGATGCCCCTCTTCTTTCTATTGGTCCATCTGTCAGAGAGGATTGAACACCCATACTTCACCCATCCCGCTCGGCGGGATCGAGGGTCTTGTTGATTCTCTTCTTTTCTTCATCAAGTGCCTTCGTGCGCATGTCGTTGTAGGTCCTACTCTAGCAATGGCCGTGACCATCCTTTGCCATTGAGGAGTTTTAAGGACGCGAAATGCGAGGTTGCACTTAATGACTGTGCGTGCAATCTCCACATTTGCCTCTTGTTGCTTTTCTTGGACCCAAGAGAGAGAGGTCACATTCGCTCCAATGGTACCTCCAAGAGTGGCTTGTCTCTTGTGTGGAACGTCAAACTCACTTGGTCTCTTTGATGAGGGGCCAGAGTTGGTCAAGGGGAAGAAGGATGCGGAGAACCCATTCCGCTCGAACGGGCTCGAGGGTCTTGTTGATTCTCTCCTTTTCTTCATCAAGTGCCTTCGTGCGCATGTCATTGTAGGTCCTACTTCGGCAATGGCCCTGACCATCCTTTGCCATTGAGAAGTTTTAAGGACGCGAAATGCGAGGTTGCACTCAATGACCATGCGTGTAATCTCCACATTTGCCTCTTGTTGCTTTTCTTGGACCGAAGAGAGAGAGGTCACATTTGCTCCAATGGTATCTCCAAGAGTGGCTTGCCTCTTGTGTGGAACATCAAACTCACTTGATCTCTTTGATGAGGGGCAGGAGTTGGTCAAGGGGAAGAAGGATGCGGAGAAGAATGAGGAGGATGTATCCTTTGCTGGCGGGATGACTTCGTCTTGAGCAACGGCAACGGCGGGGGAGACTTTCACTATCACTTGCTTTGCTAAACAAGGAGTACTTCTTCACAATGCCATTGGCAATGTCTTGAGGGATCATCTTGCAACTTGGAGAGATGTGCAAGAAGCCTAGTGGCATTACTAGTGTAGACCTTGCTACAATACTTGCAAGTCCCCAACTTCCCCTCGTTCTTCTCATGGGTAATGGCATGCAAAGTAAAGGCTTCATGCTTCTCTCTCACGGTGAAAGGGGAGAGAGGGGTCTTGGGAGAAGGAAAGAGAAAGGGAGGGAGAGGCTTGAGGAAGAGGGAGAGCCTTGAGGGAGTGGCTTGAGGAAGAGGGAGAGCAATGTCTTGAGGCATCATCTTGCAACTTGGAGAGATGTGCAAGAAGCCTAGTGACACTACTAGTGTAGACCTTGCTACAATACTTGCAAGTCCCCGACTTCCCCTCGTTCTTCTCATGGGTAATGAATGGCATGCAAAGTAAAGGCGTCATGCTTCTCTCTCATGGTGAAAGGGGAGAGAGGGATCTTGGGAGAAGGAAAGGGAGAGGGAGGGAGAGACTTGAGGAAGAGGGAGAGGGAGAGAGAGGCTTGAGGGGGAGGGAGAGGCTTGAAAGGTGAGGAAGAGGGGGAGAGGCTTGAGGAAGAGGGAGATGCTTGAGAGAGCCTAGAGGAGAGAGAGGCTTGAAGGAGAGCTCGAGGGAGAGGATTGACTCTTGAGCAATGAGCAGTTGTGAGGGGAGAGTTGAGGCTTCAGCACTTGAAGTTGTGAGGATGGTGTTGGGGGAGGGGCTATTATATAGGATGCAGCAAAGGCTAAAGCCTAAAACAGTTCCCAAAACGCCCAAGAAATGGCTAGAAAAAACGAAAAAAAGGAAAAAAAACGGTTAAAAAATGGAAAAAAAAGGTGAAATTGCCAACGGTTGGATATGACTGCATGTGCCTTCACTGTACCGCCTCGTCCGTATCGAACTGTCGTGACTGGGCAATGCATGAACCGAGTGCCACTATGCTCTAACTCGTGGAGCCACGTGTGACATAGGTAGCACTTGGGCGATCGGAGTCTCGGAAGCCAAAAGTAAGAATGGGCCGAACTTATACTCCACCTCTAGCTTGGCGGCCATGATGAGTACGAGAGACTTGTCTATCAATCTCCTCTAGCTCTTTGTAGATCTCCGCATATATGGTCTTCTCCTTTGCATTACGCTCCTTGTGGACACTTTTAAGAGTGTCCACGTCAACTTGAATTTGTCAATGTTTATCTACAAGTTTGTAATTGATTAGGAGTCTCGGGCTTATTAGTAAATCCACAAGTTATAACATATTTTAGTTGTAAATAATAAAATATTGAAAATTATGTAGGTTTAACGTAACAATATACTTGTCTAGCTTGAGCCATGTCGTGCATTGCATGTACCATGCGCAAGTTAGCGCGGCAATAGACCAGCCGCTCTAACTGTGTCATGCTCAACCGATTGCGTACCTTCATGTGTATAGGTGAGTAGGAACTTGAGTTCCTCTCACATGCACACGAAGAGCAATCCTAATCCACGATAAAAATAAACAATGTATAGGATTCTAGTATCTACACATAATTATAATTTTTAGCTTAAGTTTTAAGAGTTAGAATCTCTTAACAAGTTAGTAACTTAGTGGTTAGTGGTTATTTGTGCTAGAATCCTCAAAGCTACTCTTTGTAGGTGAGGCTGTTGGTAGGCAAATGACTCCCACCAAAAGAGAGGCTTCACCATAGAATCTCTCCTCCAACATACTGATGCGGGTCCCTTTGATCGTTATAGTTGATGTTTTCCTATAAGAATTGAAATCATCCATTCTCATTATCAGGTAATGCTTTCGGTAAAAAAGCATCCCTAGCTGAAAGTAACTCTTGATCTGTGAAAAGTGAGAGTGCTTTGTAGAGATAGGCCTCTTCATCCACTTCCATCTCTTCTCCACGAGTGCCAAGATAGCATCGCGTCAAGGAGTAGCCTCAAGGGGATCAATGAATTTTGAAAGAAAGAAAGAAAATATTATATGAGAAAAAAGAAAGAATAAGTATTTAGATTAATCATTCTATTTTAGTTTATTGAATTAGAGTGGCTTGCCTCTTGTGTGGAACCTTGAACTCACTTGGTCTCTTTGATGAGGGGTTGGAGTTGGTCAAGGGGAAGAAGGACGAGGAGGATGTATCCTTTGCTAGCGGGGGATGACTTCACTTCGTCTTGAGCAGCGGCAACAGCGTGGGAGACTCTTCCACTGTCACTTGCTTTGCCAAGCAAGGAGTACTTCACAATGCCATCGGCAATGACTTGAGGGATCATCTTGCAAGGTGCAATTCGCTCCCCCATCTTGGAGACATGTGCAAGAAGCCTAGTGGCACTAATAGTGTAGACCTTGCTACAATACTTGCAAGTCCACTTCCATGCCCCTGACTTCCCCTCGTTCTTCTCATGGGTAATGGCACGCAAAGTAAAGGCTTCATGCCTTTCTCTCATGGTGGTGAAAGAGGAGAGAGGGGTCCCGGGAGAAGGAAAGGGAGATGTTTGAGGAAGAGGGAGAGGCTTGAAAGTTGAGGAAGAGGGAGAGGCTTGAGGAAGAGAGAGATGCTTGAGAGAGCCTAGAGGGGGGAGAGGCTTGAAGGTGAGCTTGAGGGGAGAGATGCTTGAGAGAGCCTAGAGGGGAGAGAGGCTTGAAGGTGAGCTTGAGGGAGCGAATTGACTCTTGAGCAATGAGCACTTGTGAGGGGAGGGTTGAGGCTTGAGCACTTGAAGTTGTGAGGATGGGGTTGGGGGAGGGGCTATTAATATAGGATGCAAGCAAAGGGTAAAGCCTAAAACAATCCCCAAAACGCCCAGGAAACGGCTAGAAAAAACAGAAAAAAAAAACAGAAAAGAAAAGAAAAAAACCGGTAAAAAAGGTCCAAAAAACGGTCGAATTGCCAACGGCAGGATATGACCACACCTCTACTGCACCACCTCATCCGTATCGGACTGTCCAACCTGGGCGGTGCGCGAACCAGGCGCCACTATGCTTACTAGCCCTTGTTAGCCCCTAGAAGTAGCCTTGGCCTAACCCTAACTCTGGGTTAGCGTTTTCAATCCTACTGCGTAGTTGACTTTGGTTTAGCACATCCCCTTAACCCTAGGTCCTTGACCCATGGTTAATATTGGCCTTAATGTCATGTGCACGCTCTCGTGAGTGATGTGGACATGCTTCTACCTGTTGGCCATCCTTGCTAGCCCTTGTTATCCCCAAGAAATGGCTAAATGCTCTTACCTTGCTTGGTTGACTTTGGGCTGGCACATCCCCTTAACCCTAGGTCCTTGACCCATGGTTAATATTGGCTTTAGTGTCACGTGCACACTCTCGCGAGTGTGACGTGGACATGCTTCTATGCATTGGCTAGCTCAAAGGTCGAGTATGTTTATAAGGGCTATTGTGCCAGATCATTGTAATATTGTCCTGGTATTAGAGCATTAGGTTTTGACAGAAGAAAGGTTGCATTTTTTTTCTCGCATTAGTGCGTGGACACTGGAGATGGATCGCAAAGAATTCCATCGTCATCAGTGTTTTCACTCAGGTTTGCATTTTTTCATCAAGGCTGCGTTTGCAAATTTTGTACCAGATAGCTCTTGTGTGTGCAAATGATGCTCAACCAAAGGGCAAGAAAGAGGGCCAAATGTAGCAAGCAGAGGGTAGACAAAGCAAGCTAGCAGGGAGGCATGTTGGTGCTTCAAATGCAGACAAACAGGGGCGGAAGAAGGTCAGATCCGGGAGACCATAAAGGCGACCAGATTCGGCAAAGATTCAATGCATACCTGTTTAGGGTGCAAGACATCATAGAGTAGGCGGCAAAAACGCAGCCCTATTTAGGTTGCATGATAGCACACAGAAGGCGGCCATCCACAGCATCCAAGGGGGCTCTACAAGCCGGCCAGTTTGTAGGATGGAGGGGACAGTAGGGTAGCATTTTGTACCCGCGCTGCAAGTTAAGTAGGAGGGGATGTCACGTGCACGCTCTCCCAAGTGTGACGTGGACATGCTTCTACCCATTGGCCACTCAAAGGTCAAGTACGTGGCCGGATTGATGGTTATGGTTAGACATGTGAGCTTAGGATGGTTAATGGAGAGCCATGCTTGTGATAGAGAGAGAAAGAGACAATATGCCAAGAGAGAGATGTGTTGCACGATTCAATGAGATTGATTGATGTGATAGTTGAAAGCTTCACCAAGTACAATGCTTTTATAGTTTTAGAGGCTTCTCTGAGGGACATCATAGATTATGTCAAATAGCTATATAATATATAGATATTATTCCACTCCAAGCATAGACACACAGGGGTACACATTGGGACTCCGAAATACCCAACAAACCTCCCTTCAGAGTCAAGGTGGTTATAGGGATTGACCCTCATATCTATGGGGATTTGGGCCCGCAAATGTACACATGATTCAAAAGATCATAGTGGCCAACACGTGGACTCTCATGCCAGGTCTGATAAGGGGCTTGATTGGTCACACATGATATATGTCAACCATCCTGAACTATCATCGTGACTCAAAACAAGGATACATTGAAGTATTGGAGCCTTTTATAATAACACAAGGTGATTACAACACATAAAATCATGTTTCGGGGGACATCTCTGGCAGAGAACCCTTATAGACACTCTTTAACACTTAGAATGCCTATAACTCGTATCTATCTCTGAAGATATGAATTAGATTCATCTTTCAGAGATAGATCCATCTCTTTCAGAGATAGATATTAGAGAATGTGGTAGTGAAGCATTTTTTTGGTGTTGAAGTAGAGGTTTGTGGCTTCTATGGTGCATCTTCAAACTCTTCATTTTCATTTTCAGTGCCACTCTTTTGAAGCAAGGATCTTTTGTGTGACCTAGCTTTTTTGAGAAGGTGCACTTGACAGCTTTCCCTTTGTTCGTGCCCTTCTGTTTTGTGAAGAAACCCTTTTCTAAGTCAATGCTAGTAGCAACTCGATCTTGAAGTCTTCTATCCTCGTCAATGAGGATGGCCACCATGTTTTAATGCAGCATTTCCCTAGATACCCAAAGTGCGATAGCACTTCGTTGAACCCTTAAATTTCTTCTAGGCTGGAGAAGAGTACGACCTTTTTGTCGTCTTCGTCAATGTTGGCTTTTAAGGCACCCAATTGTTCTTGTCATTCTAGGCTTGCACAATTGGTGATATGGTGACACCTTCAGGTTTTTCCTCTGCTCCCTTGATGACATTGACACGACATTCCAGAGCACGTCTCGCATCAGTAATAATCTGATCTTTGTTTGCCATGTGGGGATGTTGTTCCACTAAAACTTTCTAGGGCTAGGTTACCTTTGTTTGACTCCATCATGTTTTATTTTAAAAAGCCCAATTTTTCAAGTTTGCAAGAGTTTTAATGTTGATGCAGAGAGCCGATTTTCACAAAAGCCATAATTTGTGTGAAATGCAGGAGTGTTAATTTTGTGAAAATGCCTCAAATACCATTTGATGTCGTGGGTGGCTGTAGGTTGGAGGCAAGTCGGATGGACAGCTATGGCGTGAGTTGGCTAAGGTACAGTGGAAGTGATCATTGACGGGCTGTTGGTGGCGATCATCCATAGTTGGCAGTAACATGCATAAAAGCAGAATGGGGGTGCCGATTCTACTACTGATAGATAAGCGTTGGATGGCGGGGTAATCTCTCAAATTGGTGGTGTTAAGCAGAGGAACCTCACTGCCAGCGTGCTGGTCGTAGGAGCGATGGGCGCCGACAGCATAGGTGGTATGCAGGCAGTGTAGAATACAGTGGCATCAGGGTGTTGAGGTACTGAAGCCAAATGCACACTTATGGTAGTGCTGCATGAACAAGACCTAACTGAGGAAACTTTTTCCCATGTGGTTTTTTCCCTTGGATATCCAGTGTAAAAGGACACTCTATCTATTGCTTTGTACTTTCATATTATTATGGATGTGATATTCGTGTAAGGTTGACTCTACCGCCTCCACTATTCTCAATTTCTCTGTGTCCCTGTCCATCTCCATCTCCTTCTTTGTGTGACTTCGTCAGTGGAAACCCCCACTCTGTGTGTGTGAGTGTAGCTTTCCAACATTTGGTATCGAAACCCTTTTGCCCTCTTGCCTCTGCCCGCCATCTCTGGTTTGGGCTGTACATGTTGCCCCTCTGCTCGACTTGTCGTGCACACCTTTGCACGCCCACAACCCTGTGCGTATCCCTCTTGCCTAAGATACGGGCAGTGCATATAGGGTGATAGGTTTAGGGACTCCTTTGTAGATCAAAATGGCCCTGTCCAAATCTTCTCCCTCATACATAACTTGAGGATCTGACCGTGTAGCCTACTTATACCAGGGATCTCCACGTGATGTAGCAAGATTCTCTCCTCATCCTACCAATCAAGTGTACACTACCAGTCTACCTTGCCATATTTTTTGGGTCTCTTAGCAACCCCATATGGAATGCTGAGTGGACACGAAAGTTGCGAAGTATTGCGGGCATTTGGAATCCTCGTTGAGCAGGTGTAAACGGAAGGGTAATTGTAACACGAAAATCTCATCAATCTTGAAAACTGAAAATACACATAAACATGACAGATTAAAGTAGATGACAACTCTGCACAATACACCACACTAGGGGCCAGAAGATGGGCTGCCCTCCCCCCTTATGGTTAGATTACCAAAAAAGAGTCTACTTCCAAATACAACTTCACGGGTGCCCAAGGATTCTCCACTGGGTCGCACCTATCTCTTCTAGTTACATAATAAAAGCACCTATCTCTTCTAGTTACATAATAAAAGCAAAAACAAAAACATATGCAAAATTTGTTGACGTTCCTCAGCATAAGAGGGCACTTCGAGCATCAAGCACATACAGGACAACTATGGACAGCCCATAGCACTACCGCATCAGCCCGGAACAACCCTATATCTTCACCCTTCTCCTGTATGGCTCACAGGACAAGTCAACCAGCCTAGAGAGGCTGTTTATAGCAGTCGACCAGCCCTTAGTAGCCACAGAAAGAAGCGAGGGTGCTTTTAGATGGGTGGATCCACTTCTGGTGGATCTTCCAAAACTGGTTCCATAGGAGGTGGTCCCACATAAGGCCTCAGCAAGATGACATGAAACGCATTATATATTTTCTAGTGATCGGGCAATACCAATCTATAAGCCACTTCAATTATCTTCTGCAAGATCTGGAATGGCCCATAATACATGTTTGAAAGCTTAGGAAACTTGCCTTCTTTGCTTGGCCGCTTTTGAAGACATGCTTTTTCAAACTTAAGTAATACCCAATTAACTTGAAAATAACCTCTTGCCTGTGCATGTCAGTTGCCTTTTTCTGCTTAGCTTGAGATCTTTCTATGGCTGTCCAAACCTGTGGAAACGCAGTATCCAAATCCTAGACATACTCATCGGCTGCAAAGATTTCATCTTTTGTTCGTAAGATAGGTGGAAGCACCACCTTGCCATAGACTATCTCTTATTAGTTGAAGAATGCACTGTGTTATTGTATGCAAACTCAACCAATGCAAATACTTTTCCCAGTCTGACTTCTGCTCAGGTACATAACACTTAAGAAAATCAAGTACGGTTGAATTTGCAATTTCACTCTGACTATTCGTTTGAGGATGATAAGTTGAAGAAAAACTCAGCTTTATGTATGCCCATGTTATCAAACAATGTCCACTAAAATAAACTGTTTGTCCGAGGATCTCTACTCTCCACAATAGACTTCGGCATGCCATGATGTTTGAAAATCTGAGCTAGGAACAACTTTGCCATGTGCTTTGGCTTGATTGTTTTCCTCACAGGAATAAAGTGTGCTTGTTTGTTAAAATGATCTATGTAGTCCATATAGCATCATTACCATGTGCCGATCTTGGCAAATCCATAATGAAATCCATGGCAATGCTTTCCCATGGTTCTTGCAAAATGCGTAAGGGCTGAAGCAAACCAGGTGTCTTGTGCCTGTCAAACTTGACTTTCTGACACACTAGGCACTCTCGCACATAAGCTTCAATATTCCTGCGTAAAGCTGGCCAAAAGAAATATCTTTCCAAAGCTTGTGTAGTAGCTAGAATACCACGATGACCTGCATATGGAGGAGCATGACACTCTTCCATAACCTTTTGGCGCAATTCATGAACTACACAAATATGGTTTTGCATCATCGAAACCCATGTCTAATCGAATAAGATGGGATAGCAGTACCATCATTCAAATCAGCCCAAATAAGCTGAAAATCTGGATCCAAAGCATACATATCCCGCATCGTTGACAAGTCCTGATGATAAGCGGTAGTCACTGCATGCACTTGAGGCCTGCGTGACAAAGCATCCACTACCAAATTCTTCTTGCCCGGAGTATACAAAATATGAAAATGGAACATGGACAAGAAATTTTCCCACCTTAGATGCTTTTCTGAGAGTTTAGGCTATGTAAGGAAGTGTCGTAAACTTTGATGATCCGTTTTAGCCATAAATTTAGTCCCAAAAAGATAATGCTTCCATGTTTGAAAGGCATGAATAACGGCTAACAACTCTTTCTCATAGACCTGCAAATACAATTCCACATGTTGCAAGCGGCGGCTTTCAAAAGCCACTGCATGTCCCTCTTGATTCAAAACAGACCCCAAACAATCTCCACATGCATCACACTCGACCACAAAAGGTTTATGCAAGTCTGGAATGATAAGAACATGCCTTGAGATAATGGCATCCTTTAACTTTTGGAAAGCCGTCTTTTTTGGATTGGACCATCGGAATGCAACTTTCTTCTTTGTCAAATCATGCAATGGAGAAGCCAAGAAAGCAAAGTGTCGAATAAATCGACGATAGTAAGTGCATAAACCAATAAAGCTCATAACTTGATGAACATTTTGAAGTTCTGGCCAATCCTTGATAGTTTTTTGCGGATCCATGCGTACTCCATCTTTGGAGACAATATGTCCCAAATAGTGAATCTCTGACAAGAAGAATTCACTCTTCTTCCTTTAATGAAAAGCTTGTGTTTCCTTAGCTCTTCAAAAACAATGGGGAGATGCTCTTTATGCTCAACCTCACTCTTCGAAAAGATAATAATATCATCAAAGAAAGTTCCTGTGAACTTACGGTGAGGTCTAAAAATTCTGTCCATCATTCTATTAAAAGTGGCGGGAGCATTTGTAAGACCAAATGGGACCACCAAATACTCATATATAGCCCAAATGAAGTTCTGAAAGCCGTTTTGTGCACATCTTGAGATACCACTCTAATTTGATGGTAGCCACTCTTAAGATCAGTGCGACTAAAACAAGAAGCTCCCTCAAGTTTATCAAGAATATCATCAATTCGAGGAATCGAAAACCTGTTCTTGATTGTAATCTTGTTAAGGGCTCTGTAATCAACACACATTTTGTATGTCCCATCCTTTTTCTGAACAAGTAAAACTGGGGAACAATACGGTGAAGAGCTTGGCCTTATCAACTCCTTCTCAAGCAAATCATTCACTCGAGTCATGTTTTCCTCCTGTTGGGGAGCACTCACCCTATAAGGAGGTCGGTTAGGAGGAGAGAAACCAGGGATTATGTTGGGGGTAACTGTCTTGGTAGGGAATCAACAAAACAATCAGCATATAAGGAGGTCGGTTAGGAGGAGAGCTACCAGGGATTATGTCAATACAATGATCCTCTGGCCCCTCTTCGGGGGTAACTGTCTTGGTAGGGAATCAGCAAAACAATCAGCATATTCACTTAAAAAATCAATGTTATCTTGATCTACGGGATTTACAACATCATGCTCAACATTATCACGTACAAAGACCAAGTAAGAACAAGCTGATTTCTTTATTGCCTTGGAAATAGATATGTGACTTACAACAACGGGTATGGTACTCCCAGTAGTACCCGCATCAATACAAACTTCCCTACCCTATGAGTAAACATAACTTTCTCTTCCTTGTGCAAAATCTTGGGATCCAAACGATAATGCCAAGGCATCCCAAGAATCACATCACATCTCGTAAGTGGTGCCACGAGGAAGTCTTCATGATCCAAATATTCATGTATTTGTATGCGAAGCTTCCCAATGATGGGAGTGACCTTGACTTCCTTGCTCTCAAAGGCATCATCTGCCCAATTCCTTGACTTCCTTGCTCTCAAAGGCATCATCTGCATGAAATGAAGGCAATGAAGTGTTAGGGTTAGGGTTTACAGAAGCCTCAAGCAGGCGTGGAAACCAACAGAGAGAGAGAGAACACGATTTTGTATAATGCTTGATGAAAAAGTGAAGTACAATAGCCACATAATAGTGACCCTAAAGATAAGTGTTCACATGTCCGGACATAAAATGTGCCGGGTGGACCAAAACACCTATAAACTGAATATAAGTGAAACTAGGCTAAACTGGGGAAAAAGGCAATGAAGTGTTAGGGTTAGGGTTTACAGAAGCCTCAAGCAGGCGTGGAAACCAAGAGAGAGAGAGAACACGATTTTGTATAATGCTTGATGAAAAAGTGAAGTACAATAGCCACATAATAGTGACCCTAAAGATAAGTGTTCACATGTCCGGCCATAAAATGTGCCGGGTGGACCAAAACACCTATAAACTGAATATAAGTGAAACTAGGCTAAACTGGGGGAAAAAACCTCCACTAACTGAAGTAAAAAGTGCCCCAGTAATCTACTGATGATCACTAGCACTCCTCTGGGTGCATACACAGCGTAAAACCCAACAAACCCCCCTGGAGTGATATGTGATCACTGTACATCATCCACCAAAAGGAAACAAATTCAAAGCACTGCGGAATGCTTCAAATTTCGGACGTGGTAATGCTTTGGTGAAGATGTCT
The DNA here is from genome assembly GCF_041138505.1 of Cibotium barometz. Classification (NCBI taxonomy): domain Eukaryota; kingdom Viridiplantae; phylum Streptophyta; class Polypodiopsida; order Cyatheales; family Cibotiaceae; genus Cibotium; species Cibotium barometz. Next base: position 65,544,801 of record NC_141046.1, on the reverse strand, counting down.
GCCACATTCTGATCTGTAGGACAGTAGATCAGACTGATATCTCCTGCCTGGAGTCTCTCCCGAACAAAATGATAGTGAATCTCAATGTGTTTCGTGCGAGCATGAAACACAGGATTCCTGGCCACAGCAATGGCACTCTGACTATCAGTATAGATAGGTGTAGGCTTCTCCACTGAAATATCCATATCAGTCATGAGACGACGCAGCCAAACACACTCAACAGTAGTAGTGTAGGCTGCTCTGTACTCTGCCTCACAAGACGAAGTGGCCACTGTGGTCTGTTTCTTGCTTAGCCAAGAAATGCATGAAGAGCCAAGAAAGAAACAATTTCCACTAGTGGAATGTCTGGTATCAAAATCACCAGCCCAATCTGAATCACTGTAAGCATATAACTGCATGTCACTCCCCTCAAGATAAAGCAATCCAAGAGACAAGGTACCCTGCAAATAACGGAATACACGCTTCACAGCTTGCCAATGTGACAACCGCGGGCTGTGCATAAATCTGCTCAACTGAGAGACTGCATACTGAATATCTGGCCTTGTATTACACAAGTAAATGAGGCACCCAACAGCCTGAGCATATGTAGTGGCATCAAAGGAAACACTGTCATCTTGTAGTGACAGTTTCATCCCCGGCTCCATAGGAGTACTAATAGGCTTGCAATCCTGAAATTTAAACTTCTCCAGAAGTTTAGCAACATAACGTGATTGCAACAACCCAATGCCTCTGTTATCCTGCACAAACTGTATGCCCAAATAGTAATGTACAAGCCCCAAGTCAGACATGTCAAATGTCTGTTGCAGTATCTCCTTAAAAGCTGCAATTTTGTCATCATTTGATCCCATGAGCAAGAGATCATCCACATAAAGACTGATGACCAGCAGATCTGTCTCTTCTTTCTTTACATACAGAGTGGCTTCTGATGGACTGTTCACAAATCCCTGAGTGAGTAGAAAAGCATCTATTTTTGCATACCAAGCTCGTGGAGCTTGTTTCAAACCATACAAAGCCTTTTTCAGCCTGCAAACTTTCCCCTCATGACCATGTTCTGCAAATCCCATGGGCTGAAATACATAAACTTCCTCCTCGAGGTCCCCATGTAGGAATGCAGTCTTTATGTCCAACTGGTGAACAACCCAACCACGATGTGCAGCCAATGCAATGACACACCTAAGTGTCGACATACGGGATGTAGGAGCAAATGTCTCCTCATAATCAATGCCCTTCTTCTGTGCATAGCCCTTTGCAACTAGACGGGCTTTGTACCTGTCAATGGATCCATCTGCATGTCTTTTCAACTTATAGACCCATTTAGTACCAATTGCTTTCTTGCCTTTGGGCAGATCAACCAAATCCCATGTTTGATTCCTTTTAATAGAATCAATCTTCATTGACATCTTCGTCTTTGTCTCCATCCATTTTTGCATCTCTGTCTGCATCTTCATCTGCATCTTCATTCTGCATAGCATCTTCTTCGTCCTGACATTGCACATAGACTGGACGTACGTGCATTCCCATCCTTGAGGCATCTTCATAATGCATGTGGGCATTCCATCGTGGCATCCACATAGTACAGAGAATTTTCCAAAAAAGGTAAAAGATACACCCTTTCTTAAGTACCATATGAACAACCTCTTATATTACTTAAAGGTTTTTCAAACCTTAGTCTCAAAATAATAAAGAAAAAATCCTTTATTTCAAATGAGAACAACGGCCAGATTTATTCCACCGGCACCGCCCGTTTTCGTTGCGCTGATTTCGGATCTAGTCAACTGCATCACCTGCTTCTCTTCAAGCACTCCCTCTTCCGGCTGTTGTGTAATCTTCTAAGATGTGCTGGGTTATTGTGATGTCGTTTGTCATCGTTGTTCTGATCTGTGCATTGTCAGCTTCTCCCGTTGTTGTTGTCTATGCTGCTATCTGCTGCCTCTTGTATGGCAGAGCGAGCGCTCGTCTATGGTTATGGACTCATATCTTGATGATGTTTGTTGTGCGCAGGTGCTGCCGTGGTGATCTCTCCTTGCCTTCTAACCGGTTGGCTGTATCTAAGCTTTTGCGCAAGAAGCTTACTCCTCTTCTGAGATAATGCAGATCTACTCGTTGTTGCACTTCTATCAGTGTCGTCCATGTTCTTCTTGTGCTGTGCTTTTCCACCACTGCTAGCACTCTTCTTCTCTCTCTGCTGTGAGCTATGGAGAACACCGCTTCTTTCTAATGACAGTGAGCTGGCTTTTGATGTGCAATGCGAGAACAAGAGCAAAAAGCTCTCTCTACTTCTTTGAAATGAATGCAATGGACAACACCTAAGGAAACCCTAATGATGCAAAGACTAATGCAATAATTTTGCTATTCCTTCTTCTCAATGGCACTTCCTTTTGCGGGCACCATATTGAAGAGAAATGGCAAAACAACTAAACTAAGCTAAGCCATAGCCTGCCAGGCTCTGATATCATGTTGGAAATCATGGATCTAGGACTAGGCTAGCCTATGGAGGCTCAAACATAATGCTAAACATGATTATAAACAAATGACAAAAAGCAATACAAAGCAACACAAGATGCACTTACTTGACCAAGAGATTGTGTACTTGAGAATGAGTTGTTGTGTTACATTACATTGAAATGACCCTTTATATAGGTCCAAGTACCATATGGGCTTTGCCTTTGCATGTGGGATGTGGGATAACTCCTAGCCTTCACCACATTCATCCACATCTCTTTGACCTTGTCTATGATATGACATAGATCACTTTTTCTAACATTTTCGTCTCCTCCTACATCTCCTTTCGTTTCCTAGATTCCAGATTCTCTACACAGGGACCCTCTCGAAGGGTCACGACCGCAGTCGAGTTCGATGCTTGAGTTGCAGATGCGTGCATTGGAGATCCGACAAAGTGAAGACAACCATGCGATGCGTGGAACATGAGCGATACCTTGCAGCTTTGGATGCAAGACTGACACCAGTGGCTTCCTCGAATCATTTTCTCGAGAAAATGAATCTCAGTAAGTATAATGGTACACTCGATCCCACAACTCTTTATTCACGGTTGCATCAATTTGAAGCTTACTTTGTGCCGCAGTTAGAAAGAATGATACTGACAGGGTGATCTTAGCCAATTGATACTTAGAAGGTGAGGCCATTCCTTGGTGGACCCAATGGGCACATGTCCATAGCAGCAGATTAGGTATGGCAGCTTATGTTTGAGACGAGTTTATTCGCGACCTTAAGCAGCGGTTTCTACCGCCCCATTACCTTGAGCAACTCGAAGAAGAGTTTAGGGGAGCGCGTCAGAACGCGCAACCAGTCCTTAGTTTGCCAATAGAATTTCGAACTTATGTTTGCAATTAGGCTTGTTTGACACAGACAAGAAAGGGCAATTTCTATATGGCCTTGACACGCAAATCAAGTGGGAGGTGCATATGTTTCGGCCAGCTAGCTTTGAATACGCACTCTCGCTTGTGGAGAGTGCTCAAATGAAGCACAATGGTGGCAACCCCAAGACTTTCCAGCCGGCTACTCCCAAGGTTACCACCTCGAGGGGAAAAGGCCAAAACCAGACGGGGTCTTCCCCACGACAGAGCACGGCAGCCTCTGGCTCCAAGAACTCAACCAATGCGCCCAAGCTTACTCCAGACCAGAAAGCGGAGGCAGGCAAGACCGGTGGGTGGCAAGTTGAGTGCTGAGGAGATTGTTTAGTACAAGGAGGAGGGTTGTTTCTTTTGTCATACAAAAGGACACACTTCTTGGGAGTGTCCTAAGAAGACTACCACTCCAAAGACCGTCGCCTCAGCCTCCACGGCTTCAGTGGTGAGCCCAGCTTCCACATAGACCCCAGTGGCTGGCCCAAGTCCTTCAAATCCCAATGCTTCAGTTGGAGTAATCATTAGCTGGGAGCTTGTGAAGATAAGCAGAAGGGCGCCCATGACCAGGAGTATGAGCGCAACGAATTGCTCAAGACCTTTGGCTATATAGGCGGCCAGAGAGTCGTCGTCTTGTTTGACAGCGGCAACATGGAGGACGTGGTCACGGAACAGGCTGCTCGGTGTGCCCGTTTTGTCTTGACTGTGGTAGACAAGCAAGTTGAGGGTTTTAGCACAGGTATGACAACGAGCGTCAAGTATGAAGCTCTAGGTGCTAAATTAGTTATTCAGGGCATAGAGTTTGTGCGTGATTTTATGGTTGCTCCTCTTATAGGAGCAGACATAATATTTGGCATTCAGTGGTTTCACAAGTTCTTTCCTGATGTCAAGTGGGACAAGCACACCTTCCAGATTAGTCGGAATGTGTCAAACGCCCCAGTGACCATTAAGTGTGAGCCAAGAATTCCGAACTTTCCACTCATAAGCCACTTGCAGGCTAAACGAGTAATTAGGAAAGGCGCACGTTGTGCGATGATATACATCCAGACTGCCCAGACGGTGGCCAGTGTTTTCGAGAAGTATTTGGCTCTCCATGAAAAGTTCCAGAAGATTTTTCTTTGGGACAATCTCCCTCCCCAGCTTTCCCCGTCCAGACCGGAGGACCACAAGATCGATCTCCTCCCAGGCTCGGAACCCTCGAGCAAGGATTATATTTTCGAGAGGCTGAATGGGGCTAAGGTGTACTCGAAACTCGATTTGAAGAGCGGGTACCACCGGGTGAGGATTGTTGAAGGGAGCATCTCCAAGACAACCTTCCGTACGGAATGGGTCCACTATGAATTTGTGGTCATGCCTTTTGGCTTGACGAACGCCCCAGTCACATTCAACGGCATGATGATGTGTGTGTTCTGGGAATTGATTGGAAAGTGTGTTCATATTTTTTGGACGAACTAGTATTTTCAACTACGGTTGAGTAGCATGACATTGATGTGGAGAAAGTCCTGTAGTTGCTGGAAAGCAATGAGCTCTACGTCAACGAGAAGAAGTCGGAATTTTATTTGTTCGAGGTTTATTACCTTGGATATATAATTAATGTAGAAGGCATTCGACTTGATTCGGCTAAGGTGGCCGAGATTGTCAATTGGGAAGTACATCAGACTGCTTATGACATCAGATCCTTTGTGGGTATATGCCAGGCATACTCCACCCACATATACAAGTTTTCTGGCCTCTTGGCGGATCTCACCGATCTGCTAAAGGGTGTCAAGACAAGAAGGCAACGGATTCGAATGACTCCACGAGCGTTGGAGGCATTCAGGTGGCCTTGTCAAAGGCGCCTTGTCTAGCACTTGCCTCGTGGGACGAGCCATTCCCAGTGATCATCGATGCGAGTAACATCGCATATGGAGGTGTATTACAACAGAATGGTCATCTAGTAGCTTACATGTCTCGTAAGTTACTGCCCGTAGAAAAGAATTATTCAGTCTACAATCGAGAACTCCTCGCAGTTATACAGGCCTTGAAACATTGGAAACATTTTCTTTATGGCCGTGACTTTGAGGTTCGCACTGACTATCAGGCATTACGCTGGATTCAGACAATGCCAAGTGTATAGTGGAGTGACCGACAACACCGCTGGAGTCAGATATTTCAGCAATTTGGTGGTATGATTGAGTACCTTCCAGGAAAGGCCAATCCAGTGGCCCATGCTTTGAGCAAGAAGGGACGAGTGACTTTGATTTAGATCCCTAGACTCAACCTTGTTGGTACGGGACTAGACGACATTGAAGCACACGTACATGGATTCCGAGGAATTCGGTACACAGTTGGAAGAGGCATTGGATGCCTGTTCAAGTGACTTTGATTTAGACCACTAGACTCGACCTTGTTGGTACGGGACTAGACGACATTGAAGCACACGTACGTGGATTCCGAGGAATTCGGTACACAGTAGGAACAAGCATTGGATGCCACAGGACCATGCCACTTTTTGATACGCGATGGTTGGCTTTTCTACAAAGACCGACTATGTGTCACGAAGTCGTTTAGGGCAGCTCTTCTCCATGACACCCATAGTTGTCAGGTATGATACCGTATGGTTCGTACGATACGATACCGTACGGTTCGTACGATACGATACCATACGGGAAAATATGGTACGATATTTTTTTTTTCTTATCGTACGATAAAATACGGTGTTTTAAAAAAATACTTATAAACTTAGGTATCTCCAATTCCAGATATGGTGTATTTTAGAAAGGAGGAAAGCATCATAGTACAGAGGAAGCTTAAACAGCCATAGATAAGAAAAAAAAAATACCATTACCTCTCAAAAAAATTAAATTTTTTGAGAAAAATTTTATTTTTGGAAAAAAAAATTCGAGAAAAAAATATTTTTTGAAAAATCCGTATGAGTACGTACGGTATCGTATCGTATGGCATTCTGTACGATCAATCGTTGTATGCCGTACGGAAACAACCTTGATGACACCCATGACGCCATTACTGGTGGTCATAAGGGCATGAATTCGACTTTAGAGAAGTTGGAATGGCAATATTATTGGGCAAAGATGAGGCGATATGTGTTTTCATATGTACATCACTGTGATATTTGTCAAAAGGTAAAAGCCCCTCGTGGGAAGAAGATAGGGTTGTTACAGCCCTCGCCAATTCTTGAGGGATATTTCGATGGATTTTGTCACGAATTTGTCTCCCATTCCGGGTAAGCGTAATACTCAGTGCTTAACTATAGTTGATAGATTTAGCAAATTTGTTATGCTTATTCCATGAAGGGCCAATGTGACTGCCGAAGATGTTGCCCATTTGCTCATTCGGCATTGGTACCTGATTGGCGGGATCCCTAGGACCATAGTGTCAGACCGAGATGCTAAGTTTACCAGTCATTTTTGGAGGGCATTGTTTGATAACTTTGGTACTAAATTAAATTTTTCCAGTGCATTTCACCCACAGACGGACGGCCAGATAGACAACCAGTTGGCGTTTGATGTGCTGAAGTGTTATGTCCACGATCAGTAAGGTAAGTGGGAATCATATTTTTGTTTAGTTCAAGCTGTTTAGAATGATTCTTTTTCTTCAGCTATTTGCAGGACTCTATATGAGACAGCATTTGGAAGACCATTTCAGTCGCTATTGACTAGGACCTCGTCTTCAGTACCTGAAGCGAATAGATTTCTTACCAGGAGATTTTGGAGTCAGTAAAAGACAGGTTGGCTAAAGCACAGGAGGCCTACACTGGACAGGCCAACAAAGATCGAAGGGATATGAAGTTTTCGGAACGTGATTATGAAGCAAAGGTTGAAACAGGTGGGCAAGCAATGCCCAAAGTTGTCATTTTAGAGCTTCGGACCTCTTTCCATCCAGAGAAAGATTAATGAGGTTTCAATGAAGTTGGAGCTATCTCCGAGTTGGACTATGCACGATGTGTTCCATGTCAGTTGGTTAAAACCATATGCAGGTCCGAACCCTTCAGAAGTTAAAGACGAGGCGGAACTTGATATCATTGATGAAATTGAAGTCATGGTTCTAGAAGAGATTCTTTTGCACCGCTTCAAGCATGGCTCCGGCTGAAGACAAAGACAGTTTCTCACAAAGTTTCAGGACCGAGGGACCGACGAGGCGGTATGGCTTGACAAAGAGTCTTTCGACGACTATCCGGCGTTATTGACGGATTATTTGGAGGCTATGTAGCTTCTGTCAAGTTAAGCAGAAGGGGATGTCACTTGGATGCCACGTAAACATATCTGTACAGAAGGTGCAGGACGTGGGGTAGAAAACTGGTCCCATGTGAGCCCAGTCCGGGACGAGTCAGCTAGGGTTCCACTCTAGTCGTCCGAGGTCAGGTGTGCATTGTTCTGCACATGCGTCCAAGGTCAGGTGTGCATTGTCCTTCACATGAAACAATGCTATTTCGCGTTGTGAGTCTCTCTCTGGAATGATGTCAATGGTTCTGTCACTCTGTGTATCTGGTATGACACTGGATGCCAAACCACTCTGTAGACAGGTAGGATTTGCATGTAGGAATGGAGCCAGCCCATAGGGCTGCCCCAAGAACAGTTATGTGGGCATGGGGTAGGTATAGAACCACCCCCAAAGGGCCAGGAGGGCCTTGGTTGTGCCCACCAGCCATGGGATGGGCTGGAAGGGCTGTAGGCCAGCCCTAGGGCCTCTGGACAGGCAGCCGACAGGGCATCCAGCCCTTGAAGGCATGTCGGCCAGGTGTGGGGCAGCCCACACAGGCTGTCCAGCAACCCATGTCAGATGCGTATGCTGGCCAGGCAAGTCCAGTGTGAATGCGCATGATTTCCTGCATTTAATGCTATATTATGCAGTCGTGAGGCTATTATTAGTCAGCTGCTTGGATTAAACCAGCCGACCAGCTCCTAGAAGGGGTATAAATTCCCATAGCATAAATTCAGTTCATTTATCTCATAATTCACAAGGTGCTACAGCTACTAAAGAGCTAGGACAACCAAGGGAGAAGCTAATGCAAGGGTGAAGGTTTGAAGGTCAAGGGCAGAGATCTATCTTAGCCAGAAGAAGGTTCAGGTTCAGTCTTTTATTTTCAGTTTGCATCATTCTAATAAAAGCAAATACATCATTCGTGGTGGGGGCACTACAGAGGGTATTCGGGACCCAATAATGTGTCCTCTTGTCCCTCTCTCTCTCTATATATATATTTTTTGCACATCCACATTCAGTTTTGTGCGTTAATTTCGTTGCGACAAGTGTGCTAACTTCTGAGCATTGAAGTTATCGATCTCCCCCGAAGCTTCCGCTTGTTACATGCGGGCTGCATGCCCTCTTACATCATCTCCTTGGGCTGCATGTCTCCTCATGGCGTGCAAGCCCCCTCAAAACACTTGCTCGGGCTGCATGTCCACTTACATCACTGGTGCGGGTTGCATGCCCTCTCACATCACTGGTGTGGGTTGCATGCCCTCTCACAACATCATCGGAATTCCCTTCACGGGATAGCCTTCGAGGTTTCCGTGTGAAGAACCACTTGCCCTCATCATCGGAAACATCGCCACGGCTTTTCAAATAAGAAACAACCAACTCTCGAGGTTTGTCAATTTCCGTCTGTTGGACAATTGCATCAAAAGTGACCACATCAGCCTTGACACGAGACTTGATTCGATGACCCTCTGTACATCAGGGTCTCTTTGCAAAGCACGGAGCTGTTCAAGCTCATTCATCAAGGCATCAATATCGTGCTGATCCTCAGCCTTGGCAGACAACGGTGGATCATTATCAGCCAAAGCCCCAACATGATCCCTGTCTCTATCCTCTTCCCGCATGCGGCGAGTACGGGTGATAGAGTCCTCCACAGAATGATCTGACTGGTTGGCCATAATGTATCTTCTAGATTTTCAGAAAGAAAGGAATTTCTGTGGCTCGGAACCGCTCTCTACCAGCTTCCCTAGTATGATACTGAATAGATTGCAAGGGTGCAACAATGCCCCTACACAGACAGGAGAGCCACGAAGTCTTTCCACACGCTCACTGCCGCTTAATCGAAAAATAACCTCTTTCGAGGCTGACAATAAGACAAGGGCTACCTCAGAATCCCAACCTTCTCTCATGGATAACGACTCCTTACAGTCATATCCAGCATCATATAAGGTACAAGCTTTGTTAAGCTCTGATACCAATGTAAACGGAAGGGCAATTGTAACACGGAAATCTTATCAATCTTGAAAACTGAAAATACACATAAACAACAACTCTGCACAATACACCACACTAGGGGCCAGAAGATGGGCTGACACCCCCCCCCCCCCCCCCTTTGCCTTTTATGGTTAGATTACCAAAAAGGAGTCTGCTTCCAAATACAACTTCACGGGTGCCCAGGGATTCTCCACTAGCTAGCACCTATCTCTTCCAGTACAGTATGAAAGCAAAAACAAAAACATATGCAGAATTTGTTGACGTTCCTCAGCATAAGAGGGCACTTCCGGCATCAAGCACATGGTGGATAACTATGGACAGCCCATAGCACTCTCGCATCAGCCTGGAACAACCATGTATCTTCACCCTTCTCCTATATGGCTCATAGGCCAAGTCAACCAGCCTAGAGAGGCTGTTTACAGTAGTTGACCAGCCCTCAATAGCCACAAAAAGAAGCGATCAACAACTGTACACAAGCCTGCAAGCTCTCGGTCAGAAGGGAAATTGTCCAGATGATCACGACTAGCTCTTTCTCTCTGTTTTTATGACCTGTCTAGCCCCTGTTCCAGCTGTAAACTAGTCGGCTAGCAGAGGAAACACACCCAGAAGGAGTTGGCCAGCATTCCCCATGCATCTGGTGAACATTAGTCGCGGTAGATAGCTGTAGCAAGCTGCCAACAGGCTGAGAACGAGTCGACCAGCCCTCATGCACATTGAAAAGCATGCGCATCCCCAAAACTGGAGTTTTTTGCCAATAATAAGGGCTCCCCGCCGGAAATAGCTCAAATGTGTGCTTTTTAGTCCTAGAAGGGGGAGCCTACTTGAAGATGGCCCAAATAAGAGAAATACACTGGCCCGAGACTAAGGGAAGGTGTGCTGGATACTCCTGAAGAGACTGAGCTTCTTTGCCTTAGGCTGAGAGCACAAGTAGGGCTGAAAGTATGCATAGGCACGAGCCTAAGCATACATGCTTGAGTTCTGATGTTAATCTCTGAATTCTGACTGATGTTTTAGGGATTGAATATGCCTTGCCTATTTATATGACTCCAGGGTGCAGGTCGGCTGTCCCTACAACCTGTCCGTTGGCAGAAATTGTCCACAATTGGCATTAAATGCCTATCGGCTGCAGCATTATGTGCATGACTAGCTTTTAATGTTAGTCGGATGCTGAATTTGCAGGTTGGCTGGTCGATTGGCTGCCTGACCTGGCCAATTGGAGCCCAAGACCTCACATGGTCTGGCCGACTGCTCTACAGCCTCCAAGGGCTGGTCGGCTGGGCCTCAATGCATGGCTAGGGGATTGTCTACCCCTTGGAAGGCTTGCCACCTGTTGGGGCTGCCTTGGGGCTGGCCCCCTTCTAAATGAAGTGCAACTACATGCTCCTGATGCATCTACTGCTATGGCTAACCTCTGCATGCTCCTGAATGATGAACACTTGTTGAATTCTCCAAAGTGGGTTAAGAGGACTGACCTGACACTGACTGGGAGAGTGACCTACGAAGCTCATGCTTGACATGCCTTGGACTGGGCTCACAAAAGGGTCACGGCATAGGACAAATAAATCCTAAAAGGTACTACTTATGTACATGATTCTTGCACTGTTGATGAGCTAGTTTGTCACCATGTACCACAGTGATGGGTGCACATGACATTCCCTCTTGCTTAGTTTGGTGGCGGGTTTATCGCTTCGAGATAGTCCGCCAATAACTGTGGATACTCGAGGAAGAATTCTTCATCTAGTCAAATGGCTTCATGGGTCCCTCGATCTTTTAACTTTGCATAAAATTAGCGAAGAGATCTTTGAACTTTGCATAAACTTAGCGAAGATGTCGTCCAGAACCATGCTCCAACGATGTAGAAGGATTTGCTCAGGCTCTATTACCTCCGCTTCATCAACCATTTCTGGCTGCTGCTCTTGTGGAACATTCTGCAATGACGGTCCAATATAAGGCTTTAACTAGGAGACGTGGAAGACGTGCATCGTCCAACTGTCTAGCAATCTGAGTTGCATGACGACGTCGCTTATCTTCTTTATGATGGGAAAAGGACCAAAACTTCTGAATGACAACTTTGGATAACGCTTGCCCACTTGCTTGAGTCTTTGCTTCATGATCCTTAAATATGTCCATTCACCTTCTTTGAAATTGACATCTCTCCATGACTTATTTGCATGTCTGGTGTAAGCCTCTTGAGCTTTGGTAAGACGCTCTTTGACGGACTCAATGATGGCTGAAAAAGTTTCTGTTGTCTTGTTGGCTTCTAAGAAAGGAGAGATCATCCTCGTGAGAAGGGATGAAAATCTTCGACCCAAGGCTGCCTCATACGAAGTTCTGCCAACACTAGATGAGTGAGTGTCATTGAGAATTGCTTGTACCAATGGGAGATGAAGCTCCTACTTCGACTGCTAATCATGGCAGTACGCTTTAAGCACATCGAAAGCCAACTGATTGTAAATCTCGGTTTGGCCATCGGTCTGGGGATGGAATGCACTAGACAATTGCAATTTGGTACCAAAGTTATCAAACAAAGCTCGCCAGAAGTGAGATATAAACAAAGGTCCTAGCATATAGTGTACCTTGGCTTTAGTTAGAAGGACATTTTATTGGCCAAAAATGAAAGATTTTATTCAGAGTTATGTGGTCCGATGTCATCAATGTCAGATAAACAAGGCTGAACGCCTTAAATCTGCTGGGTTATTACATCCTTTGGATATTCCGTCTAGAAAGTGGAAAAGTATTTCCATGGATTTCATTGTCCCGATCAAAGTAATGGTCCGTGGCAAACCACAAACTGGATACCAATGTCGGAGAAAGAGCTGGGCTATATATTCTACTGTGGCTGTCTGTTTGCATGGTATAAGCATACAAAATTTACTGAACTTGTCAACTATCATCCATAGTTGTCACGGTACAAAAATATGATACCGTACGGGAATTTTTGTTACGATATGAAATTTTCGGATAGCGTACGATAAAATACGGTTTTTTTTAAAAACACTTACAAACTATGGAGCTTCAAGCTTGAATATGAGGGAAGGTTGGGGGGGGGGGGGGGGGGGGGGGGGGTTGAGGAGTCTACAACGCTTGAGGAACCAGAACATGGAAATGTGTCTCTCCCAGTTGGATCTCCCAGTTGTCTCCAAAAAAGAACCTGCATGGGTAATGCAATACCAAAGGTCTCCCAGTGTAGCGTTTATGACTAAGGGACTGTCCTTGCACAAATACGAGCAGTGCATCTAGGGTGATAGGTTTAGGGACTCCTCTCTAGATCAAAATGGCCATGTCCAAATCTTCTCCCTCGTCGTACATAACTTGAGGATTTGACTGTCTAGCTTACCTATACCAGGGATCTCCAAGTGATGTAGCAAGATTCTCTCATCCTACCAATCATGTGTTCACTACCAGTCTTCCTTGCCAGATTTTTTAGGTCTCTCAGCAACCCCATATGGAATACTAAGTGGACACGAAAGTTGCGAGGTATTGCAGGCATTTGGGATCTTCATTAAGTAAGATTTCTATATTTTTTTAGCATTTGGAATTTTTTTCTCAAGGGGGGAAGGGGGGGGGGGGGACTCGTACCGTATGAACCATACGGTACGAATGGGTTCGTACCGATACGAGAAACAACTATGCTAGTATTGTCATACACTGAGTATTCCGAGATCCAGTAGATGGTCCAACCAAATCCATCGAAATGTTGTGAAACAGACTCTCAGGAACGGGCAATGGCTGAAGCAACCCTACCTGTTTGGTATGAGAGAGAGAGAGAGAGAGAGAGAGAGAGAGAGAGAGATGTTATTAACGTGTATGAAAAGACCCGAAGGGTCTATGAGACTGAAAAAATGTACCATATGATCCATGATTAAGAATTGGTTGCCGAAATAAAATACAGGGCCAACGTACTATGGAGGCCCTCTGATGCACCTCTGTATACAGTAAATAGAAGCAGTGAAAGAACGAGAGAGAGAGAGAGAGAGAGAGAGAGAGAGAGGCGTTTTTCTTGTGACAGGTGTATGCTGAGAAGTATGCTGAGGATCAAGAAGCATTCTTCAAGGATTATGCAGAAGCACATGCGAAACTTAGTGAATTGGGTGCAAAATTTGATCCTCCTGAGGTATCATTCACAACTATGTATCAAAGTTACCCGGAGGTGTAAAATAACGGAGAGGATGTTTAACCTTAGAGCTGGAGTGCAGGGGATAACTATCGATGAGCCATTGACGCAACCCTCAAAACAGCCAGTCCCTGAAAAGTTTGTTGCTGCAAAGTACTCCTCAAATGAAGGCACAAAGGTAATAGGGAGCTGCCTTTGGTCTATGCATGAACTCTCTTGCAAAACAGCTGTCTTTTGAAATAATTCAGAACCTGTATGTACATGAGATGAGCTTAAAGAAATTGAGATGGTGACTTTTTGAGTGCAGAAAGAACTATCTGATGCCATGAAGGCTAAGATACGAGCAGAGTACTTGGGATTAGGGGGGAGTCCGAATCAACCTCTGAAGACCAACTACTTTCTGAATATCATGATTGTTGTTGCTGTACTTGCAATATTAAGCTCCTTCGTTGTGAATAATAACAGTGGATTTTGATTGGAATGAGCTAGGTATGTATCCCTTCAACAAGATTATTTGCATACCTGAAACTCTATTGTTGTTGCAGTAAGAGATTTCTCATCTGTGGGTTGATTCTGTGTCAAGCGAAAGTGGATTGACTTTTCAGAACACAACTCTGTTGTAGCAGTTTCATGGAGAGAGAGAGAGAGAGAGAGAGAGAGAGAGAGCATGCGTGCGCATGGCACGTGCAGGGGCCCTAGACCGCTATGTTTGTATCACTGGTTTTTTCAAGTTGCTGTTGGAAATGTATATGAGCAAGCCTTTACTCATGAAAGGTCTTTTTTTTTGCCAATGAATTTGATCACATAACTAGGTTGCTCCTTAATTTGGCCTATTTATTGGCATTTACAGACAGTAATTCTCAAAGAATTAAAATGCCTTGAAATTTATATTCTAATTACAGGAACAAGAAATTCCAAACGATGGGTAGGCTACATCGGCTTTGACAGAAGACGGTATAGCAGGAATGAGCCATATATGGAGGTGTCCAAAAATCTGAATATAATAGTGTTTTTTTTAATATTCTGGTTTTTCCTTCTTTTTCACCAAGTCAAAAATCTGGAAAAAAATAGCCATACTTTTTGAAAAATACGTCTATAGCAAGGGCGACTCTCTACTCCTGTACTTGCGTGTTTACTTTGGTAGTTAAAAAATTATGAATATTGTGTATAAATTTTATAAGCCTTTTACACCCTTTAATGGGGGAAAAAATTATCATTCACACCTTGAATTTTAGTGAACAATAAATGTCGTTTTTTTGAACCTTGTGAAATTTGAATCCTACTTCCTATGTGGGCTGAAGAGGAAATGGTAATTTTGAAGAAGCATTTATTTTTTACTTCATATATTTATCCAATTTCAAACTACAAAAGCATAAGGATGCATCTTTTCCTTCTTCCATCAATTTGTTGGACTTTTACGAAATTAAAGTGGCCCAGAATAAGGTGAAACAAACCCACCATTTCCTTAACCATGGGATACATTACATGCCTATGACTTGTATTTCCTCATCGACCCTAAGTAAGAACTGGGGGCAATCAAACCTTAGTTTTCACATCTTATAAATGTTGGATTTTGCATGTATTGGAGTAATAGGAGTTCACCCATGGTGTGCTCTCCTAGTTCTGTGTGAGGAAAGGCAAGGGTTCTCCCACATTATTTGGTATGGTTCATTAGAAAAAAGATTGATTAGTTATTGTGAGCTTGTGAAAGGGAGAAGGTGTCCACTTGGTCAACTGTTTATCCACTTTTTGCATCATCCACTCCCATCTCTGATTCATGGTAACATTCACCACTAGTGGTATGCCAAGGAACCTAATAATGGGTTTCTCTTCGAGAGTCAAAAAATCCTTTTTCGGATTCAAATTTGTAGACCAAAAGGTGTCCCATCTACCAGGCATCACCGAACCATATCTCCGGATCCTGCTATCACCCAAGTGGTGCTCCTGCATCATCAAAATATCAATGCTGCCACCAACCAGGCATCTCTGAAGCTCTTGCCGCAAGCAACCACGATAGCGTATAAAATGTGCTCCGCCAAGGCCTTGTACATTCCATGAGATGATCCTCATGGATGCCTTGCTGAGGTGGATGCTGTCTCAACCGTACGGCGGGTCTTCGCAAGCGGCTTGGATGGAGAGTAGTCCCCATCCGAGCGGCTGCGAATCTGCCCACCCGGTGTACTGCAAGAAACACGGATCAGGCGCCAGTGGGGCTGTGGCCCATGGCGACTGCCTCCTGCTCTGACACAGCAACCTCATGTATACATACATATCCAGGGTCGCGTGCTAAGTCTGCCACTATGCGAACGACCAAATGACGAATCCTTGAGGTATCCACACTCCCGGGATCCAAGAAAAAATGAGCCAACTCCCATAGTCGGCCTAACACATCTGTCACCTCCAGATCGCTCATATGATGAGAAAACTGAATTGCTTGAGTCTTCAAAGTGCTGAGAACGAGCTCTAGAGTCCACTCCCGGTCGCAAGGGCCACATAGAGGGAACGAGAAGGCCACCGCTGAATCTAGTGCCTCCTCCCCACCACGGGTCGGAGGTATCACCACATGAACTCGGATGGGTGCTGGCTCATGGGGGCCCTCTACTCCAAAAAGCCGTGTGAAGGCATAATCAAAAGCCTCCGAGCGCTGTCTAATGCCGAGGCGACTGAGCCGACTGTGGATAGATGATATCCGTGAAGCCCGAATCGGCATGGTAGGTCTCCTCTGTGGTGCTCGAGCGAGGTCGGTGCTCAGTGCCCTTCGGACTGCAGGTGAACGCGAGGGGACTGCCAGGGCCTCCCGGGAAGGTGAGGCAGGCGGGGGGGGAGGAGGGGGGGCGAGGGGGGTGGAGAGGGAGCCGCTACCGAAACCGGAGCGAGGACGGGAGGAGGCGAAGGTGGAAGCGAGGCGGTGGGAGGGGACGGGGGTGGAGGGGGTGAAGGAGGGGGTGCTGGCATCTCCTGGTCCCCTTAGTCGTCGCCGCGGGGAGGGGAGCAAAGCTGTTCCTCACGGGAACCCAGTGAGGCTGAGACTGTGGCTGCTGTTGCTCTGCAGCGGTCTCTGGGCGTGCTGCTGTGGCTGTCTCCCTCGGCGGCGCCCATGTCCAGGCTGCCACTCCGAGGTCTCTGTGGCCTGAGCAGGTGTCCCGGAGGCAGCCTGCCGAGCCGCATCTGTGGGCGGGCCATCAGTGGCCTGCTGCTGTGGTGAGGGTCAGGGTCTCCTGCGAGGGCAGGCCTTGGCCAGATGACCGACCTGCTTGCAAATGAAGCACTGGTTCGGGAGCCCCGAAAACTCCACTCTCTGATCTATCCATCCCCCCCTATCCTAGGTAGCTGAATGACCTTAGGAAGGGAGGAGATTTCAGACACTAACACTCTGACCGAAGGTAGCCCAGCTGCTCTGGCCACCACTGAAGCTGCTGAGGGGCTAGTCTCTAGTATCGAGCCCACCAATGCTCCTAGCCTAGAGAGGAGCAGAAGATACTTGCGGCGGAGTCCAGGGAAGCAAATTGTAACATGGAAAAGGTGCTCTCCCTGCTTCGCCCCGCTGCTGGGTCAAATCCATGCTGCCAAGGTCTGAAGAAAGCCCGAGCACCCCTGATGTCAAGGGGACTCATGGCAAGGACCTTGGCCACGCTCTGGGCGGCCTCGAACTCGATCTGGTAATGTCCACGGCCCAGTAGCTGTACGTCCAGGATCTTGCCCACATCTGCAAGAAGGCGGGCCTGGAGAAGATCTCGAATCTCCCCTCTGCTAGGGCGAGTGTTGACTATACGGCAGATGGTGGAATGAGCCTGGAGGCGTTCCACCTCTGCGGTGAGGCTCGCTTCCTCTTCTGGCGAAAGAGAAAGCCTGATGGGGGTGTCCTCAGGGGCGGGCGAGGGGGCTGCGGATGAGTCCCTCTGAGGCGGGGCGGGAGGAGCCTCCATCAGAGTCTGAAGCTACGGCGAAGGCGAGGCGAAAGAGGAGATCCTGCAAGAATCGAGCTGCACATAGAGAGGCGGAAAAAGGGAAAACAAACCCCCTGGGGGCGGAAGCAAGAAAAAGGAGGGGGGGTGAAAAGGCGAAGGAGAAGCCCTAGGGGGGGGCGGGAGCTGCGCGCAAGAGGGGAGGGGTGGAGAACTAGCTGGCGGAGGGGGGGGACGGGGCGCTGCAGAGGGGAGGAGGGCGCGAAAGAAGGGGGGGCGCGAAAGAAGGAGGGCGCGAAAGAAGGGGGGGCGCGAAGGTGAGGAAGGGCGGCGGGCA
>NC_141046.1:65406894-65521894 GCF_041138505.1 Cibotium barometz | reverse complement strand
ATGCATATGGAAGTAGGTGGCATGGACGTGGATGGAATCCATGTTCAAATGGATAACCCTCTTAACTCTAACCTTAGTCTAATTTCTCACCGTCCATCTCCCATGTCAATAGGATTAACCATAGAAAAAAAAACTAGTCCTCATCATGCCATTTACATCTCCATCATCATTATTGAAAATCAATATTTTCTTGGTCCCTTTAATGGATAACCCTCTTAACTCTAACCTTAGTCTAATTTCTCACCGTCCATCTCCCACGTCAATAGGATTAACCATAGAAAAAAAAAACTAGTCCTCATCATGCCATTTACATCTCCATCATCATTATTGAAAATCAATATTTTCTTGGTCCCTTTAATGACCAACACATCTTACTAATTTCACATAGGCAAGAGGTAGCAAGAAGGGTTTTACTCTAAGCAAAACATAAAACTACCTTGTGCATGCACGCTCCACGCACACACGCATGCACACACACGCGTACGTGCACACACACACACACATGATAGAGATTTTTTTAAAATTTGCTACCTCTTCTGATGGCTTATGACTAAAAACAACAATTTTTAATGCTTTCATATTGGGGCTTTGGTCTATTGAGTGTGAAAATACTTTATGGTGTAAACTGGTCTTTTTCTTTTTGCTCCTCTCTTTCTGGCGTAACACGATACCCGCCTTTGTTTTCTCTGTAACAACCCTATAACTATGGGGATTGGGTTTGGCTCATAGCTAATCAATGATGGTCATGAAGCTCAGTGCTTTAGATCTGGGTTCATTTTCGACGGTGGCGGTGGAAGTGAATGACACCTACTGTTGCTCTACTCTGTGGGATGCACTGGTGAGTGATAAACCTCACTCATTTAGTCTGTGTGTTTCTTGATTGTCTGAGACTGTGCATAGTGTCAAAAAATTACTATCCTCTGGCCTAAATTAGTTTTGCCTACACATGGCATGCAAATAAATTGCTTTAAAATGAACATTCTAATTGTTACATTGATATAGAATGTTTGCCTACACATGGCATGCAGATAAACTGCTTTGAAATTAGCATTCTATTTGTTACATTGATATTGCAGGTGTATATACTGATTAGACAATAAGCTGGATAAATACTGGCAGGATAATTCCACACTGGATAAAAACTTCTTTATATGTTTACAGATGAAAATAATTTTGAAAGGGCAGAGATATTTTTGCTGTAGATTGAGTTGTTTTATAACTTCTGAATCTTTTGATTTGATGCCTAGAATTGATACAGCAGGCTCTCTTTGGATGTACAATTTTAAATTATCCTTCTTTACACTTAGAGACCTATGACATATGTAATGTTGAGTGACATCAATAACAAGTGGTTGAGTCCCCTGACACATGCAAGACACATCCAGACTAACACATCTGTTTATCTATTTGTATGGATGCAGGTAACAAGACTCACCTTCTTTGGATTGCATGTGTGTAAAAGGGTTTCTTTGCTGAGGATTTGCCTCGGCTTCTGTTTTTTTTCTCACTAGATCTAATTTCATCTTGAAGTTTTACTTGAGACTCAGTGCTCCAAAAACATGATGTATTACACAGATGATGAAATATATCATGTTTCCATTCATATCTTGAGTGTATAGAGTGTCTTTTGAATTTGGTATTCAACTGTAGGGTATTGTATTATGTTTAAAACAAAAACACACATCAGTATTAGGTTTCTAGACTATTTGGCACTAGAACCTTTATATAAGGGCCTTGAATATAAAAAAATATCACATTTTTTGTATGGGGGGTGGATGGTTAGGTTTAAACTTTCTCCAAAGATGAAATTGAGATTTCTTTTATGTACTAAGGTTTAAAGTATCTAAATTAAGGACTTTTGTATCTTTTTAAAGCTTGTAATCATCACCCCATGTATGCTTCTTCACATGATGATTCAAATCCACATGATCATTTAATGGAGCCTTTATATTAAGAACCTAATCCAAGTTACTTAACCTTTCAACCACTCACCATGCAAGGTTGTCTCAACCTTTAAAATACCGTTACACTCCTTTGAAAGTGGTGACACTCTTAGATTTGGTGTGTGTGCAAAAGGCACTATTGTGGTTTGGTACGTTCCTTCTCCTCAATTTTCCAATCCCATGGGTTTATATCCTCAAGAAGAAACCTCTAGTAGCATCTCTCTCCACATGATTACATTTCTTTCCTCCTAGGATGGCTAGCCAATCCTAGGAGAAACCTCTAGTAGCATCTCTCTCCACATAATAACATGTCTTTCCTCCTAGGATGGCTAGCCAATTTTCGTGAGTGTAGAGACCATTTCGTGATTTTTTTAATACCCGTGATGCTTGTGGACATGTATGATGACTACTACCTACCCTTGTTCTATATTCAGATCTATATTCCCATGATATGAGATTTTTCTAGAGTATTTTTTGGATGGATATAGGTGTGTAGGTGTGTCATTTGCAAGTGTTGTGGATCTAGGAAATTCAAACACGAAGTCCCCCTTATATATGGGAGTCTATTGTATCAAATTTATAATCTATATATGATCATTCATTATCCCTTGTTGTGTTTCATGTTTTTTTTTTGTTTGACACACATGTATTCACCCATGAAGCTTATATTTTTGTGCATTAGTGTCTACTATAAAGATAAGGACGTTTGCACAAAACATAAGGGGAAGCTCATATCTATAAACTAAATGTTTTCTTCCACATTGATTTTATATATTTGTGCGCACACACATGTTTGTGCATGTGCTATATGGTTATGTGATTTTCAGTTAAATGTATCACACTAATTAAATATGAGAGTTTATTGTTCATTTGCAAGTTCTTGATTGTGATATTACTCTAGCTATCCATTCTACTTAATTTCCTATGTTTAAAGCAATGTTATGATTTGGTAAGAACATTTTAAATTCATATCGCAACTGCTTGTTTAAAATATTCGAAAAAGAAATACAAGTTTTCTATACATGTATTTCAATAGAGGCATTTTTTGTGAATAACACACATGCAATGTATATTTAGTTTCCTACAAGCAAGATTTAGTAAGAAAAATTTGAATTTATATCACAACTGCTTGTTTAAAATATTAGAAAAAGAGATACCAGTTTTCTATACGTGTATGTCAAATAGAGGCATTTTTATTGTGATTAACACACTTGCAATTTATATTTAGTTTCCTACAAGCAAGATTGATGGTCGGAGTACCTTGTTATCTTTGGGAATAGAGCTTTCATAGCATGTAGTTCTCATTGACAATTCATATCTTTGAGAATATGGTTTTTTTTCATAGCATGTAGCTCTCATTAAAAATTGCAATTAATATATTTTTGAGGTGAAAGACATGCTTTCATCATATTCATATCTACCACAACAAGAAATTTTATTAATCTTGTAATATGTCATGGTTAATTTGATATATGTGTTTAGATATGAACTATAGATAAATCAACTAAAAAACATTAGTCAAATAAGCTTGGTTTTTAATTTTTCCATTTTGTAAAGTTTTTCATATGGATATTATCATATTTGTTATTTTTCTACTAAAAAAGAAATATGATAAATTCAAAGTACCTATGTTACAAACATGAGAAAATATTACCTATGTTACAAAACATAGGTACCTATAAGAAAATATTCACTAGGGATTCTAGGTATTTTATGTCACATTGAATAAAACATTAACTTTATTACATTTTGTATATATCCCGTAAATTGTATACCATTTATTATACCAATGTTCCTAAACTTGGTCATGAATGATAAAGGGTTATGCTGCATAATAATATGGAAATCTTTTACTTGAATGCTTTATCTATAAGAGGAAACAAAATTAAATGAAATCATTGTGTGATTGTCACCTTACTATTTCTAAGAAAACCATATTCAATGCATATTGAAATATTTGTCAATATAAGAGGACCAAAAATTCAATGAAATTAGTGTGTGATCACCTTGATATTTCCAATTCAATGTATATGTAAGAGTGGAAAAAATTCAATCAAATCAATGTGTGCTCACCTTGCTCTTTCCAAGAAAACCATATCACACTACTTTATGCAGAAAGAAAAGCATGTAGGATCCATTAATATTTCTTATGAACATGCTTGTGAAAATATCCTATGTGTAACCATGCTTGTGTGTATTATTCTTGTATCCACTTTCACATACACAAATTTCCCAAATACATTCATATTAAAAGGTCCAACTTGCGTGTAAGCGTTTAAAGACCACATGTCAATAATGTGCTAATCTTGAGAGAAAATAAAAGAAAACATCTTGAATAATGCTCTACTTTGCACATTGAATGTGAAAATGCCTAGAAGTTGATTAATCTCTAAGTATCCAAAAAACGTTTCAAACACTTTACATCTAGTTTAGGAAGTTATAACTAACCCTTATATGATTTACGACCTTAGTATAAGCTTAATTATATAACCATTTTCTAAGGACACTTCCTCAATGTATTCATTGACCCTTGTGATAATGTCCTTAATGCTACCACATGATTTTAAGAAGCAAACAAAAGTGATGATGTTCAAGGCAATATCGTCACATTGCATCTGTTGAAAATAGTATAGGGTCTCATCACCACACCCTTGTTTCACACATCCAACCTTTAGAGCAATCCAAGAGATCACATCTCAAATTGAAATCTTGAATTAAAAGCTTCTACAAGCAAGCCAAACCTTAGCCTAAACCTTTAAGGATTACCAAGAGCTTAGTGTTAGTGGAGGAGATAGACAGGAACCTAGTGGTAGTGGAGGAGATAGGAGCCTAGTGGTAGTGGAGATAGATTATTTGAGTCGATTGAGAGGGAATTGATAGCTATTAGGAGGACTTGCAGGAACTGTACCACCACGATGCACTTTATTACTGATCTAGAGTCCATGCTTGCATCACTTCATAGTAGTTTTGACGGATTTTGAGATGTAGATAAGTGGTTAGAGAGATAGCATAGAGACATCATTTCACATAGCATGAAATATCGACATGTGTCTAGGATCCTTGTGATTAGAGAGGGAGTGTTAGATGATTTTGGGTATATCTCAGTATCAACATCCCTACACATATCTAGGTGTAAAAACTATGCCATGGCAACACTATAGCCTCACCACCATGAGATCCCTTTGTACTTTGCAAAAAATTATACACAAAGTTTGTGTTGGGGCACCATGTTGATTACTGAGTAGTGGTGGCAGTAGGGGGCACATGAAGGAGCACAATAGGGGACCTCCTCCTAGCATCCCCTATCTGTACAAAGGCAGATAGGGGACCTCCTCCTAGCATCCCCTATCTGCACAAAGGCAGATAGGGGACCTCCTCCTAGCATCCCCTATCTGCACAAAGGCAGCTTTTGTCTCACTCACTAATGTTGAGGCACATGGTGATCATGCAATAGTAGTGGGATGTGAAATCGGCCACAGAGACGATCCAAAAAGTGGTTCATTAGTTCTCATAATTTACCACTCCACCTTTTCAGGTAGCATTACACACACACTTTCTCTCTATCTTTATCTATTTATCTATCTTGGGACTTTATATTAATGGTGGTTGATTATTTGTGTAGGATCCCATAGCTATACTAGTGTGGAGATGATTGGCAGTAGGGAGACGAGCGAGATACTCACTCAGGAGCTATAAGAGGTGAGATGAGATCGAGTGATTGGAGTTGCATTGTAGATGGCAAAGGCCACTATACAGAGGTGCGTCAAAGGGAGATATGTTGACATGCATTTAGTGGGTCTCTCTCTTTATAATTAGCTGATTTTTAATTAAGCTCTAAACCTAAGAATTTCTTAAGTTAGATTGCCTAATTATAGAGAATTATAAAGATTTACTTTCGAGTAGGTAGTTCATAATGTTCAGTGGTAGAGCAAATGCCGAGAGCGCTAGAGCTAGGATTGAGTAGCACAAGATTACGAGTGTATTTCATAGTACAGAGTAGAGTAGTTAATTCTACATGTTAGAGAGTTTTGTAGATCCTCCAATGTGTCAGTCCCATACTTACCCTTATGTCCAAGGCCTATTACAAAGGTGCCTAGGCAACAACATTTTCCTCACGATGCACCACCATTTTTATGTGAGCCTTGTTGCAGTTTCTGCGACATGGATATGACATTGGTAGTTATGCTCTTGGATATGGAATTTTTTTCCATTTATCATGCACCACTCAGGATCTAGTGTGTTTTATGGCATGTCCCTCTTGTAGAGAGTGCAAGTTAATTTATCGACATATCGAGTCTTGGGCATCAACAATGAGCACTAGACATGTTGATGTTGGTATTGGCATGCCACTCGATTAGATGATAGTTGTTGACTTAGGAGGAGTTAAGGCTACTGCAGAGTAGGAGTAGGAAGTTCTTCATGATGCTAAGGTGCCTCTAAAGCTTGAGTGGATTATACATGAGTTTGATACCTACCAATGAATTCTTTAAGAGAGCATGCGGGTGCTGTTGGTCCCAATAGCATGTCAAATCATGCTACTAAGGATGAGTGAAATGTGTGTGGGGACAAAGCTTTGCAACAAGCTGTATGAGACGGCCGCAAACTCGATCCATCTGGCTTGTGTAGGCATTACAAGATCCACGAGATGGTTGCAAACTCGAGCCATCGTACACGCACCTTTGTGATTGAAACGGCGTTATTGTTACCTTCACATTGTGAGGAAATTGTACTTTTGAACAAGTATTTTCTTCACACTTTAATCTAATTATAATTAAAGCTTGATAAATTTCAAGAGGTATTTTTTCTTCTCCAATCAATTTGACAAGGCTTTTTTGAAAATTGAACATGTTCTATGATAAGATGAACCTATCCTTTTCCGAACCATGTCTCTACCTAGCCTTCGCAACATGTCTCCACCTAGCCTCTCCACCTAGCCTTTGCAACATGACCATTAACCCTACTAGCCCAACTTGCCTCTACAACTCCTAAAATCTTGGGTACTTGGAAATG
The DNA here is from genome assembly GCF_041138505.1 of Cibotium barometz. Lineage (NCBI taxonomy): Eukaryota > Viridiplantae > Streptophyta > Polypodiopsida > Cyatheales > Cibotiaceae > Cibotium > Cibotium barometz. The sequence goes on along the minus strand of NC_141046.1, from coordinate 65,514,941 downwards.
TGCTTCTTCCCAACAAATTTTTCTCTTCTCTATTTCTATCATTGCAATGTTGGATGAGACAATCTTATTGATGTGTTTTTGATGGGGAACAGACACATAGTAGGCTAACAGAAGATGACACACATTGCTCTCTTGGAGATGATCTTGTGAATACCTACCCCACCAACCTCACCAGCAACCGCAATATCTATATCCACCTTAGCTGGCATCACCTTTGTCCATGGCACTTATTCTCGTAACTTGGGAATTGCACACATGTATAATAGCTATATCTATTCTTCATTTTCACTATTCCCATGCCTTACATGTAGAAGGTTTGAGAGAGGAAGAATTACACATGGCAAGTTTAGGAGAGGAAGAAAGAGATTTGGCACACGTTTGGGGAGAGAGGGAGGGAACTTTTAAAAACCGAGTTGAGCCATGAGTCATTTACTACTATATATTATTTGAAGGGTAGAACTAGCATTATCGTTCTTTGTCCATGACACGTATGCCCGTAACTTGAGAATTACACACATGTATGTATATATTATTTGAAGGGTCGAACTATTATCACCCTTCTGGTTAGAAGGGTGAAATTTTGGGTAACCCCCTTCTTTTGAAATTGATTCTGTTTTACACTTTGATAGATTTTTATTTTACTCACTATATGTCCATATATGTTATCCAAAAGCTGAGAAGCATTTCTTTACTTCAATGTTGTTATTAAAACATGAAAGAAAGAAAAAAGGACTCCTTTCCCTACTGAAATAAAAAACTTTAGACTTAAGTTTTTTAACCATAAATAATGAACATCATGATTAAGATCCAAAAAGATCAAACACACAAAATATAATAGAAAACTACATATACTTAGATGTATAAAATGTGTTGCATTTTGTTGTTTATCTAGTAGGTAGATTGCTTTGGCCCCAATGAATCCATTCAAAGGATAGTGGTCAACTTGTAAGCAAGCCACCAAGTGCTCAGATTGTGACATCCTAGTATATACAAATTACAATAAAGAGAAATAAACAATGATAATATTAATTCAAAGGCTTAAGTCTATTTCAAACTTCCAAGGTCTAAAATTTGAAAAATGTTAGCCAAAGGGTAAAAAATATTCAAGCACTATAACATGATATACAACTTTCAGTGTATACAAGAGAACACTTAGGAGTAGAATCTATTCACAAACAGCATGAAACTTTAAAACTCAAATTGCACAATAACAGAGATAGAGAAGAATACTACATTACTAAAGTGATATGATAGATGGAAAAGCTCCACACTCATATGCTCCTATGAAGGAACCTTTGTTGATGGATGGTCTGGAACTGCTAAAATAGAGGTTGTATGCTAGTAGAAGCTATGGAATACGCTCACAGTGGATGACTGATGAAGTGTATGAAAAGGGGTTGGCCGTGTATCTATATAGGCCTTTATATGGGGCCATGATCCATGGTACAAACTTAGCCCATAAAGATAAAGTAGAGATTGCTATACGCAACCATAGACACAGATTCCCCACCCCCCATGGTCATTCAGGCTCATCTTAGGCCCCGTTTAGGTTGCCTCGCAATGTCAGGACATGGTGTCTAAGAGTAAACTCTACCTACTTCATGTGTGGACCATTATGAGATAATGGTCGAATAATGATCCAGTAACAGTCCACTAATGGTACAATGTAGCATTATGAGAGAACGGTCCAATATCAGTCTAGTGTAGCATGTAGCCTATTGTGGACCATTATGAGAGAACGGTCCAATATCATTCTAGTGTAGCATGTAGCCTATTTGTGGAAGCATGCCAAATCTAATACAAGCCGTCTCACGAAACCATATGGCCTCCTAGGCTACCTTCTTGTGTGAATATAGGGATGTTGGCGGGTGCGCCCGAGTTACCTAACCATGGCTCCTCCTCCTTATAATGGGTGCTATACAAATGTGTGCTAGTAGGCATATATGTAGCTAATTCCATCATCATCAATGATGGAATTAGCTACATATATGCCTACTAACCATGTTGGCGGGTGCGCCCGAGTTACCTAACCATGGCTCCTCCTCCTTATAATGGGTGCTATACAAATGTGTGCTAGTAGGCATATATGTAGCTAATTCCATCATCATCAATGATCACCATCATCACTAATGTTGATCACTCACCATCATGATCATCCCATGCCCTAGCTACCACCCCCTTAAAAAGGACTCGAGCCTTGAATTCTTGCTTGAAGAAGGCAGCTATGTTGCACTAGTAAGGTTAAACACTCTCTACAATGATGTCACCACCCAACCCCTTCTCTCTCAAACAACCAACAACACTACCTTACATAATCAATTCCATCATCAATGCACCCCACCTTTTGGATCTCCTATTCAACGTCGACCCCTCAACTTACTATACTGTTATGCTCTTGGACAATTCGATAGGCTTGCTAACCCTTTTATCCTTTCTTGAACACCACCCTTTTGTGAGGTGTGCTGATCATAGCCACTAGTGCTAATTCGATAGGCTTGCTAACCCTTTTATCCTCTCTTGAAAACCACCCTTTTGTCAAGTTATAGTCTCCAACTTATTAATACTCATTGAATGACCCAATCTGAAGTAGTTTGGCAACGATTCCTCTGGCGATGCAGGACCTAGGTGATGTGAATCCTCTGATGTGAAGCCTCACACTTGTATGAGCTAAAAAGAGGTCCTTTACAAGCTACAACAAAGAAGAGATGCACCTTGCATTAAAAGATTTATACATTGTGTTGTGGTGTACCAATTTCTTTGTTAAATCGATCAAGTCCATGATAACAACAACATGCAATGGATATGTTGTAGAGATAAATCATTTTCCATTGGCAAGTTCCATATACATGTTTTTAAAGAATAACATTTTTTAATCGACAAAAATAAATACAACTAGATTAAATAAATCAATTTAAGATTATGACTTCTTAAATGAAAAGATCTTGATGTGTGGTCCTTATGTGACATGTCAAAATTTTAAAAATAATTGTAAGTAACTAGTATTTGAAGGGTGATTTTTAGGGGCACCCTTCTCCTAAGGGGTAAAAACACCCATGAAACATCTCACAAAATTCAAAACGAAGGGCTGATATATATAGTAATGTATATGTATTATTCCCCCAATCACACTTATGTCAAACTTTCCTCCAACCCAGGGCACGTTTCCTCGTGACATCAACTTTATAGCTTCCACATTATCGCCTTTGGAGAAAACTCCATGGGAATTTGTACCCCCTTATCACATTTACTCCATGGGATTTTGTACCCCCTTATAACATTTACTTAAAAGCATATCTCTTTATTCCAGTTTCTCATCCAATTCAACCCCTCACATGAACTAGCATGTATCAATGCTCTAACTCAATTTGTATTGCCTTTATTTATTTTATTCATAATCAATGCCTACTCTCTAAGCATAATCTTTATTAATTTAAATTTACATTTAAATAAAGATTAATTTAGAATTTGAAGGAATATACTAGGCACTCCTATAAGATGTCTCGCTTCATTGAAAAGTAAGCCACTCAATGTTGTGGCTCACTCGATAAACCTCACCTTTATTCACCACAATCATCCTGAACTCAATTCTCATGTTAGCTATAACAACTAGAATTTATAAGGGGGAAAGAGCATCATATGCTATCTTAGATAAGATGCTCTAGATCAAACATTACAATTCAAAGATTATATCCAAGTTTATGTACTCAAGCATTTTGGGATATTCCAAGCATGAGTTTATAAAGAACCATTACAATGTTTTAAACAATTTTGGATTCTCTCAAAACACTAGCAAATTCCACCCTCTTGAGAGCTACAAGGGTGTTCCATCTTAATCAGTCTTATACAAGTTCGATGATTTGGAATATCTCTTTTATAATTTCTTTGTATATGATGTATCAATAAACTACTTGTGAACTTCCAAAGTAGTTTGTTTATCAAAAAACTACTTGTGTACTTTAGGTAGAAGATATTCAATTCTTTTGTTGCAGGAGAAATAACAATGAAGTAATTAAAAGAAAGACAACAAAGGACGTGATATATTATTTTATTCTTTATTATAAATGTGGTTGTGGTCCATGCATTTGTGATTGCCTATATATCGGTGTAGTAGATTAATCCTTAAAACTTGTCTGCCGAATGCCCCATTGCCTTGTCAAGTTTATAGCATTCTTTGGCACCTTTTTTTCTTTCATCTTGTGAGTTATGCGCTCTTTAAGAGATACGTTGTTGGTGCTTTAAGGCTAATGTTTATCCTCTTATGTTTGCTTGTGAGTCTTCTTGACCATGCCATTTAAGAGATACGTTGCTGGTGTTTTAAGGCTAATGTTTATCCTCTTATGTTTGCTTGTGAGTCTTCTTGACCATGCCATTGACGAATGAAATACCTACAAACTCGAGGGATGTAAGGTTTGCATCTAAAATCTTACTATGAGTGTGTTCCAAGATTAAAATGTTGTAAAATGTAGGCAAGGCTTCCTTAGAGCACAAACAAAAATTTAAAAGAAAAAAAACATTGAATCCATGGAGGATCACATGAATGTTGAAAATAAATGCTCCACCCTTGTCATGATTGAATGTATATGTGCATTGGCTAGCTCTACAATGTAAGTCCCCTTTATGAGGAAAAATGTAAGTCCCCTTTATGAGGAAACTATGTGAGCCTGGTTTGGACACCAAGGTGTAGAATGACCAAATGGTTAAGAGATGGCTTTGGTTCGCTCCACCTTATGTATATATATATGTAATATAGCACAATATGTATAACTTATTAGGCAAAATTTGGACTCAAAAAGAGCCCTCTAAGAAGAGCCATATCATCACATTGCTAGAGAAAAGAGAGCTAGGGTGAACCTTGTGTATCTTATGTCAAAACCCCCACAAGTGACATACTGTTGTTGGAAAGTCCTTGAAAAGTAGATTCTAGATCTACCACCTTCGACAAACTTGGAGTTTTACATGGATATGACAATCTTTGGAATGTATCTTTTAGTGGGGCATGACTTGACCATATCAGCATTGTTACATAGATGTCACAATCATTGGAATCTACCTTTTAATGGGGAAGGCATCAAGTGGGGCATAATTTGACCATATCAAGGTTGTTGGTACATAAATGTCATAATTGTTGTTGGAATCTACCTTTTAGTGGGGAAGGAATAACTTGACCATATTAACTCCAAGTTTGTCGAAGGTGGTAGATTTAGAATCTACTTTTCAAGGGCTTTCCAACAGTATGTCACATGTGAGGGGTTTTGACGTAAGATACACAAGGTTCACCACCATAACTAACTTTTTTCTAGCAAAGTGATGACATGCCTCTGCTTAGAGGGCCCTTTTTTAGTCCAAATTTTGCCTAATGTATAGCATAATATATATGTGTAATATAGCATAATGTATATATGTAACATAGCAAGATAATTTAAAGGGGATTAATTTGAGGGAGGGGACTACAATAGTTCTTTAACATAGCACGATAATTTAAAGGGAAGAATTTATGAAATCGGGGGAGGGGAGAATAGTTGTTTAATATAAATCACGTATATGTAGGGGGTTTAAAATATAAGAGAGGGCTAAACAATTGTGTTAAAAATGATAAAAAAGGTATTTTAAATACATTTGCTCGCACATGTTTATATGGGCTTTTATATAGTGACCCACTAATGGTAAGATCGGCATCTTGCTAAGTGGGCTACATGTAAGTGCATGATGATATACCTAGATGGGATTGTACTAAGGGAGGCACACTATCCTCTAGTTGAAAGACTTAAACATGTATAAGAAAATACAACTTGGGCAAAATGTTCACAAGAAAAAGAACTCGATGCAAGAGAGAGATGGGGAATAATATTGTTTGCAAACCAAATTACTAAAATTTATGGCATCTTCCAAAGTGTGTACTTGTGGCAATAAGTTTTGATGGTAATCTAGGTACTCCCAAAACAAAGAATGTCATGCACTAGACCAATAACACACAATGCATTGAAGATAGATCTAATCACAATGACCATAATATGACTCAAGAGGCTACCAAACTTGTATATATATATATATATATATATATATATATATATATATATATATATATATAGTACATAGGGTTGGTCATATAGTACATAGGGTTGGTCATATCATAGTGTCTCAGCCACCAACCCCCTATTGGGTCCAAATAGACTAAAGCACATCACCTAATTGGAACCATATTAAGACGAAACATCACCAAATTCACACCATATTAGACTAAACATAAGACACCTATGATTCTTGGTGTAGCTTCCAAACCCATCCAAAGGTCATTTGGTGTAGCCCCATACCTTATCTCTCGAGAATATCTCCTTCTATCCAAGGGTGTGATCATTCGACTTGCTCTTTTGTTAGCTACTCTTGAGAGTATCTCCCATGTCCCCCCAATTTCTCCTCAACTAGACTACTTCACATGAAGAGCAAAGCATGCTACCTTCTGCTCAGCCTCTATGTCCACCACTACCATGTACCACTTGAGATCTTTATGCGGGCATTCACACCTATTCCAACATTCCCCTTCTCATCTAAAAACAAAGAGGGATGAATAAGTTTTTATATACGGAGTGCACCTGAGTTGTGCATGAGCTTGAATGCTATGTGGTGTGTATTGACACTCCTAATGAGTGTGCATCACCCATTTTGGTAAAGGGTGTGGTGAGGCGCACCCATGCGTGCCTAAGCTAACATCGTTTGAATATAACTTAGTTAAGCCTGGATCTAGTAGGGCTTTATTTACATAGAAAATCAGAATTTAGTTCAGCCTGGATCTAGCAGGGCTTTGTTTACATAGAAAATCAGAATTTTAGACTTCTTCTCAACCTGTGCATTGGGCTTTTCTTGGATCTTTAGTTGATGTTGAGGGCGGCCATGATAAACTTCAACTTGAACATCTTCAGCTTTGGAGCTTGAGCACAACCAACATCATGAGAACAGCTTTATCAGGTACATATTCCCCCCTTGTCCCAAGGACGAGAGACTTGGATGATTGGGAGAGCTTCCAGATGATCGATAATACGATCTGCATGAACTCCTAGCACATGATAGGAGAGGGATACTTTTCTAGCACCATCTTTAATGAATAAAGATCATATCAGGGCGGGGATACTTCCAAAAGCAAGGGTATAATACATTGTTGAATTTGGAACAATAGCATCAACTTCTGATATCCATTTCTTAGAGAAAAGCCAAAGAGAAATGCAAGAAGAAGAGGAAAGGAGAAAATTCATATGGTCTTGCTGGCTGGAATAAGGAGGAGGAGGAGGAGAGATGCACAAGGGAGATGGATCTTGTTGGTTTTGAGAGGGAGAGGAGGGAAGGAGAAGGAGAGAGAGAGGAGTAGTGTGTTGAACCCTAGGAAGAAGGGAGAGAAAAGGGGAAGAAACGTGATGAGCTCCAATTGAAGCATTGTGTTTGGAGTGCAAAGAGGGCCAAAGAGTATGGCATAGAAATTTAGAATGTTTCACTTATGAGTCTCTTTAGGAGGGGAATATTAAATCTCTTATAAAGCATGGTTAAATGGCTCATGGAATGTTTTTGAAAGGCCACTCCTTATGATTTTTCTTTATTAACTTTCACTAGGTGAGATTCCATATACTAATGTTTGGCCATTTCAAGTAGCTGCGAATTTGGATTGGATCATGATGTATTGAGCCCATTGAGGCACACAGAGTCGTCTGGGCTGATCTCACTGACACCTTGTTGCCACATGGGGGGGGGGGGGGGGGGGGGGGGGGGTAAGGTATAGGGCTCTTCTAAATCTACAATTGTGAAACCCAAAACACTCAAGTGTATTTGGAGAGATATTGTAGCCATTTTTTACTTCGTGTCTTCCTTTGCACCACCTATTGAGACTTTATTTTACACATCATTTAATTTTCCTAAAATCTAAATATGTATGTCATTTCTCCATTCTCTGCACACACTCCCATTTTGTAATGTACTCCTTGAGCATCTCTAAACATGCATCACTATCAAGCACACCATTGCATAGTTGGTTGTTCACAAAAATGCATCTTCCTTTGTGATTACAACCAACCAAATTATCTTGTTGCCTTTTCTCTCTTTTCTTTTTTTCACTTTTATAGAATGGACAAGTTTGTGGTTGCTCAAGAGACACTTGACTATCTTCAAATCACCCCAAAGATGCCACTCAACTAAAAAGTTGCCATGGATATCAACTAAAAGGTTTTGTCCATCCAGTTGGCATTGAACACTAGATGGAACTTTCTTTAGAACATAAATCCATAATATAATATAACCTCGAGATGCTTCTAGAGGGCCAAAAACGCTACCCAAACCACCATGTGTCACCTTAATATCGCTCGTTCTAATCAAACTTGGGTCTTTTTAAAGCATGTTTTAAGTTTTGCCCATCTTTGCATCAACCATGTACACAAATACTACCTCTATATAAAATAGGGCCTTATGTCGAGCTCCAAGAGAAGAAGGAAGAATCTACCAAAGATAATGTAAAACAATTAGTGAGAAAGAGCATGAGCAAAGACATGGGCGAGGAGGTTGGGAGTGAGTTTGAAGAAAGTTTAATAATAGAGAGTATGTGATAAGATAAGGGAGCATGAACCTTTAAAAGCACAATATAAAAGACTGAAGTCTCTTGTTGACACGTGTCATCAAAGAATGCATAGTGAGGGGACCTTTATACAGACGTCATATATAGGCATGGCGTGGGTCATGCTCAAATAATGTATGAATATAAGCGTGTGTACACGTTGATCCTTTAATCGCAAATAATTTATTAGCTTTTGTTTCACGTGTTTGCTCCCTCGTTCTCTCACGTTGCTCACAGCAAACCTTAAAAAAGTTGATGGTGGTGGTGTACCGGGCTCCTTTCCAACAAAGGGAAAGTTATGTAAGCGCGCGGGCTCGTGTGTACTTTCTACCTGTGTGCAAGCGTAGGTTCTCTAACTTTATGAACTTAAAAAGACTTGGTTCTGAAAGCTCCTCTGCATATATGCCTTGGGGCGTTGTTATAGGCAGGCATGTCCATCACTTCACCAAAATAGTATGCATTTTCAACACGTTCTTTGTCCTCCCTCTGCACAGACTGATTATCACTGTGAAATGCCTGTGCACTGTCCAATGCCTCCATATCCTTGGTCATCAGGTTCTCCACAAAATTGGGGTTGGGAAAACCCTTGAATAAAGTACCCAAATCATATTCATGGATTCTTACACGTTTCCCTGACCATCAGACAGGAATGTCCATGGCATGCCCTTCGCCCCCAGCCCCAATGGGAATCAGGAAGACCTAAAAAAGCTTGTAGTCCACATGTAGGGTGCTGACTGGATAGAAAAATTGCTACAAGCCCTCTGAAGCTTGACAAATGTTAAGTGTCGCACATGCCTTTTACATGAAGTTCACAAGTATGATTGTTTCCATTGCTGCATTGCCTGCTAGACATCAAAAGAAGAATCATCTTGTGATCGGCCACTTGGGCTTAAGTTCCAAAGCTTCAAAGTATGCTTGTCATAAAAGGATGGAATAATCAGACACAGGGTCCCCACCACAAACACCCATCTAACTGCTGTTATGCTCTACGTAGCCTGCGGCGGTCGACCTCCATCAGTCCAAAAAAATTCTCAAGTCTCAGTTACTATCATGCATTTGTTTGCAAATGGATTTTACATATGCATTTCAAAATTCATACAATGTATGCCAGCATCTGCCTACCCACTCAATGTGCATAGCAATGCCCTAGCCATTGCAAATTCAAATCGCCAATACTTGCATCGTGACGACTTGAGGTGAGCTTAGCCTTCGGCCGGTCAAGACAAAGTGAGCTAGCATTGAAAGACCTTCAGACGCCATAAAATCCAAGGCATGCCCAAAGATTATGATCATAAGAGTCATTGCAAGTTTGCATTTAACACATGGTTCATCCTCATTAGCATCACTTCTTAACATTCTATAAAACAGTAAACTGGAGATGAGCAATACAAGCAAGTAGAAGCTTGGCCCAAAAAACAATGGCAAGTTCTTAACCGCATAGCTTTATTAATATAAAGCCTCATATATTACAAACTCTCATCCAACCTAAGAGAGAAAAGTTATACAAAGCATACAAGCCAAAGGTTTGGTTTAACATACTAATGGTTACTTGTAAAGTTGTGAGCGTTTAGCTATATGATCAAGCTACTGAATAACATTGTTTCTGAGGATAATGGGACACACAGAATTTCAAGGCAGTAAGGCTGTGTGTATAAACTTACAAGCATCATCGATCATGCCTGCATGTAGACCCCATAGATTTTGCTTCTGCCATCGGTATATATACATATAGATCCCATAGATTTTGCTTCTGCCATCATGCATGGAATATATATACATATTGGATCCATAATACAATCATCCTTACACACATAACTGCCACCAGTGCTAGCAAAAAGGAATGCTAAACACTTTCATGCCCTCCATGATATAGAATGCTTATCCATCATCACATATCTGATTGTGCATATCAATCACATCATTGTCGTCATAGTAAGTCATAATCCACCACCACCACCACCGCCATTGCCGTCGTCATCATCATAAATGGCTGTATATGTCAAGAAGTGCCACCTTACTTGTGATCAAGACCTTGAAAACCTCACCCACGTGGACCTCCAATGGAGCCAGACCTTGATGGAGCTCAACTGAACAAACCCTCAATGACCCAACAGCCTCTTTAATCTCTAAAACTTGATCTTCTCTGAGGGGAAAAGATTGAGCATTAAGCAACTTCTCCACTCTAGCTTGCAAAGAACGCACGGCAATATCACTCTTGTCCAGCTCTTCTAGTAAAGCATTGGCTCCCTTTGATTTCTTCTTCTCAATTTGCTCTTTCACTCTCTGCTGCAAGCTGCTCAATGAGAAAGACCAAGCAGACTGGCCACCTACAGAGATGGCTGACAGAGGGCGCCTTGGCTTGAAAGAAAGGGCACTAGTTAACACCCCACATATAAAAATTGTGCTCACTTGTGCTGCATAGATCACCATGAAAAAATTGCCCTTTGAGGCATCCTCCATATTGAGCTTCTCACCCATCCTTCTTAACATGGAGCTGCAATTCTCTAGCTTAGATCTGCGTTGGCCCAAGTGATTAACATCATCATCTTTCCTCTTAAGAGCCTCCATGCATTTGTTCAATGCATTTTTCGCCCTTCTCAGCTGGGCTTCCCCCATGCTGCTCTTCTCTAATGTATGAAGGGCAAGCTCTACATGCACATGGTAATTCTTGATCTCTATGATGGCTTCTCTGAGGGCATGGCAGATGTCAAGTAGCTTTACACTGTCGTCCAGATACTCATTAAGCCATTTGGTATCACCATCAGCAAGGGCCTGTTGAAGATCAGGGACAAAGGCCTCTACAGAGGCATGGGTGCAGAGGACAACTTCCATGGCTTGGCAGAGCCATGAGATGCTGAGGTAGCCTGCTTCATCTGTTGATTTGAGCTGCTCCAACTGAGAGGCCAGCTCTGATTCAAATGCATTGAGCCCCGGGTTGCTCTTGGCAGTGGGGCTGGAGGTCCTGAAGGAGAACCTGGGGGATGAGAAGTTCTGCAGTGCAGAACCAAGGGATGCAAAGAGGGATGAGCTACTCATTGTACAGCCTACTTTTGTAGGTGTGATGTGGGCTGTAGGATGCTTTGCAAGAGCAACCCTATGTCGTTGAAGAGAGCTTTGCAGAAGAAGCTCTGTGGGCGGGATATTTGATGTGGGTTGAAGGAAGCTTGACAGGAGTACAACGGTAGAACTGAGATTTAAAGAAAGCTGAGCATTTGGTGATGTGGGAGGAAACTGTAAAGATGAAAGACAGCAGAAAAGCTTGGCAATTGGAGGAGGAGGAGAAGAAAGCTTGGCAAGAAAGCACCACTCGGTGTTTGCTATGCTTCTTGGGGCGTTGCTGGGGGGCTATTAAGAGGAAAGTTGGGAGAAGGAAAAGCAAGGGGGAAATAGGTAGAGCAGCAAAATCAACCAGCTATGCAAGAGCTGTGGGCTTCGAGAAGTGGCGCAAAGCGGGCATAAAAGAATGGTGGGTTATCAGAGACAGATGGGCAAGAATAGTACGGGAACAGGGCAGAATGGGGAAGAGTGCGGCCTGGCCCTGAAGGCTGGAGCGCTGAGAACAGTTGCAAGAAAAGCAAGGTTAAGGAGTAACACGTGTGCGAGAGAAAATGGGTAGATCTGCGATGAAAAGCTATTTCTGGCCTGGGCCTTGTCTTCCTCCACACGTCTCGCTCAAAGACTTTAGTCTTCACCATGGACCAGTGCTTAGGTTAAAAGTTTCATCTCGTTGACCTTCGGCGGTGGCTTGCTTGAGAAGAAAATATCACCCACACACAAGGCCTAGGGTTCAATTCAAAAAAAAGAGGGGATTTTAATTCAACTCCACAACACCCCAAATGAGTTTTAGGGTTCTATAATTGCTTTCCTGAAAAAAAAACTTAACCATTTTTTTTTGGGCTCAATAGTAATTATATATATATATGAGCCAAAAAAGATCAAGTACACTTTATGACAAAAAGGGTCTCAGTTTTCCCTACAGTCCATACTGTCCATTGCTTTCGCGAAAAAAAATGTAACCATTTTTCCTATACACCAAAATTTCAATGCAATCTTCCATTTCAGGAGAAAAAATCATCCTTTGTGCATGCATACCCAAGTCCTATATGTAGCATGATTCTCTCTCTCTCTCTCTCCTTTCAAACCCTAACATGCCATGTTTCTTCAACAAAAGGTCTTATAGCATATGAGGAGGGTTCCTTCAACATCAAGGTCTAAGAACATATGTGCCACGCATCGTCATCACGTGCTAAGTCTCTTCAACACTAGGTTTTAGAGAATATGAGCAGTGTCTCTTCAACACCACAATCACTCTCTCTCTCTCTCTCTCTCTCTCTCTCTCTCTCTCTCTCTCTCTCTCTCTCTCTTGGGTCATACATAGATATCTCTTCCTTTCTTTCTTCTTTATGTTTGGAGCTTGCTGAGATCTCTCTCCCTCCCTCTTTTTCACTACAGCCAGAGGTGGAGCTTGAGGAGGGACGACGGAGGAGGTGGAGGAGGCTCTAAAGTTGAAGGTGCGAAGGTTTTCCTCGCGAATCACACGAACTAGCCTTAACTAGGGATTAATTAAACCCTACAAAAGCTTGATATGTTACTTATCAGGGCACCAAAATGTTGTTTTGCATTTCCATTAAATATATTCTATGAGTTAAGAGTGTTTTTTTAAGGTTTTATTTTAATATGTAATAATTAATGCTTGAAAAAGTCAATGAAATGATGACCATCGTTACCCTTTCTATTTGCACACCCATATCCTTTCTTTCTTTCTTTCTTTCTTTTTTTTTGAAAAATATATATATATATTTATATTAGTATGCTATCCATCCACATGTAGAACAGTCAACCTTTTACACATATAAAAGAAACAGTTCAGTCCTTGACAATTTTAAAAGAACCTAGCACACCCATATGCTTCTCATGTTACATCCATATTCCCCCCCACCCCCCCAGCCCACAACACGAGTAGAGCTCTTCATTATTTAGCAGCCCACAAATCTGGTCTCTCCTCTCATCCTCCCACACAAAAGATGACTGATCCCATATAATATGGTATCAATTGGCTACCATCATAGGCTCAGTGGGGTAAAGCCCTTGGGGGTCTGCTCCTCCATAGCCTCCTTCTTGCTCCATGTCTTCACATCAGGCCTCCGTCCAACTGGGTTCTCTATCAATGCTAGGAAGGTGTGTACTAGTTGTTTCTCCTTCAAGTATCACCTCTGTGTTTTAGGCCCAAACTTTGGCAATCCAACTCTCCTATTATTATGTGTCACCAACTCCTTCAAATCTTCCCCTGAATATATTTGCAACATGCCATGAGTTTGTTAGGTTCCCTGAGTATGTGCAACTATCCTATCATCTTGTGAGTGGCTCATCCTATTCCAGCCTGTAATGACTGTACCAACTCCACAAATATATTATCATTCATCTTATTCACATAGTATACAGACCAGCAGAGTAGTACACACAACTATACATCACCTCAACAACATCTAGATTTTTAGGAACTATTTGCACACCCATATCCTTTTTATTTGCATGCATTCACCCATATCCTTTCTACTTGCACACCCATATCCTTTCTATTTGCATGTATCCACCCATATCCTTTTTATTTAAGGCCACACAAGTCTCTATAAAAGGCCTCAAAGGGCTCATTCAACGAGTAGAGGGAGGGAGAGAGAGGAGGAGAAGAGGGAGGGGTTGGGCTAGGGGGAACTCATGTACTAAGGTTGTATTAATAAAATTCCACGTCTGTGACATTTAATTAATACACCTACAAAAAGTTGTGAACACCTACAAAAATAAATAACCCCCCTCATTATGTTTTTCAAAAGGGATTAATAAGCTACTCAATAAGCCCCCTCATTATGTTTTTCAAAAGGGATCAATAACCCCCCCACTGGACCCCTCCTTCTTCTCCCTCTTGATATGTCTTTCTTCTCTCTCCCTTCTCTTGGGTTCAGCATGTCTTTCTTCTCTTTCCCTTCTCTCGAGTGTTCAGCACACTGCACATCTCTCTCTTTCTCTTTCCCTCTCCCTCTCATCCAACAAGATCCCTTTCCCTTGTCTTTCTCCTCCTTCCCCCTCTTGTACCCAACAATGAGACCATAGGAGGCTTTTTTGGTCCTTCTTCTTGCATTTCTCTGTAAGAGATGGAAACCACTATTTTTACATTTGTAAATCCAAATTCACCGTAAGTTTTTACTATTTTTTGGTGCACATCTTTGTTTATTTCAATAAATTTCAACATTAGCTAGATTGTACAAAAAATCATTAGTTATAATGATCAATTAGATCCCATCAATAGTGCCTTCTCAATATCATATGACTATACTAAATTTTGCAAAAAGGCTAATTATTTCTTGATAAACCTTGCCCTCTATTTCATGAACCTTACATTGAACCTTCTTACCATAAATTCTTACTATAAATTAAACAAGAGATTGATAATTTAACTAATTTCTTGATAAACCTTGCCCTCTATTTCATGAACCTTACATTGAACCTTCTTACCATAAATTCTTACTATAAATTAAACAAGAGATTGATAATTTAACTAAGTAGTGTCGATATACTTTCATCAAAGTATAATCAAAAGCTTGATGAGTTTTCTATTAGTTTGACAAGAAATTTTAGAAATCAAACTACTGCTACTCCTACTTATGTCCCCACCCCACCCCACCCCCCTCCACCCCAGCCTCCCACCATTGCTTCACCCAAGCCCAAACTATGTCACCCAAGCAGATAAAGAGACAGAGAGAGAGAGAGGATGAAGTTGTAGAAAGCATGGAGGGAGACCAATTGTAAGAAGTAAGGGCAACCCTAATGGCAAGAGAGTGTTGCAAAAAGAAGTGTGCAACACACAAAACCCCACTTCATTTCTACGATCCATCCTCGGGCGGGGGTTCACTTAAAAATATGTAAGTCTGCTAAGTGCGATCCTTAGGAGGGGTCTTTTTAACGAAGATTTTGAGAAAACTTTACATAAATCTACATAAGGGGATTTAAAATGGCACTTTGAAAAAAAACCGTAAGCTTATAAAGAAAAAGGGGTCATTTTATCAAGTCAAAATTCATAGAAAAGGGTATTTTTAATACCCTTTGAATGCACGTTGTATGTAGGTATTCCTAAAAGTACACTTCTCGAGGATCCATCACTCATAGCACAACCCTAGCCCCCTTTGTTGTAGGTATTCCTAAAAGTACACTCCTCGAGGATCCATCACTCATAGCACAACCCTAGCCCCCTTTGTTGCCCTTCCTTTTTTGCCCCTCGTTCTTATAGAAGCATTCTTATAAAAGATGGAAAATTGATTGTTCCATCATCAACCACCTAAAAGGAAGTGTGCACAACATCAATAAAAAGGAACACAAAAATACTAGGAGAGAGAGAGAGAGAGAGAGAGAGAGAGAGAGAGAGAGAGAGAGAGAGAGAGAGAGAGGGGGGGGGAGGGGAGGGGGTGGTAAGGGCTACTAAGGAAGTGGAAAAGCAAATAGTTTCTACTATTTTGGGAGTTTTTATTAAAAGTAGGAGCCTTAACACATTAAATGGACAAATTTAATTTTAAAATCTCAATTGATTCAACACTGAAAGCAAATCTTAATTGAGTTTACATGAAGTAGTGTGCTATGTTAGTACAACAAAGGAATCCCATGAAGTATATCACATTCCAGCTACATCATATTGCATAATTATGTACTCAATTAGATCATCACACATGCATTATGATTAGAATTATTCTTCATTATCAAAGTTTATTAGATGGCACATTGTTAACCAACGAATCCCATCCCTACCTCAAGTTATGTCCTCATTTTTCCACCCCTACCTCAAGTTCCATCCTCATTCTCCCACCCCTACCTCAAGTTCCATCCTCGTTCTTCATCCTCAAAGTTTATTGCATGGCACATTGAATTGTTAACCACAACGTATCCCACCTTGACCTCAAGTTCCATCCTCATTCTCCAACAACATGTTATGAAGAATACAACATGATATGCATGCACAATGTGTGGTAGAAACCAACGATCCCACCCTACTTCAAGTTCCATTTGCATTCTCTAACATGTTATGAAGGATACACACATGCATGCACAATGTGTGAAATAATAGGATTCTATGTGGGATTTTTACCAAAATAGTGGTAGAAAATAGACGAGATTAGGATGAATGATTATATGTAATGAATTGGTCCCTACCAAATGGAGTCATTACCAAATGAAGCAAAATGATTTGATAACTAGAAATATTTGGAGACCACTTTAAATCCTGCAAAATTTTAGATGGATAGGAGTGTTTTGTTTTGGTGTGCTACAAGGATTTGTTTTAAAGAATTGACATAAGATATGTGTTTCATGCTATTAGATGGTAAGAAAGTATACAGGTATAGTTACACATGTATGCATGCATGTGCATGCATGTTGGCATATGATGACACACATGTGGGTATAACTACATGTATGCATGCATGTTGGCATATGTAATGACACATATGTGGGTATAACTACAAGTATGCATGCATGTTAGCATACATAATGACACACATGTGGGTATAACTACTTATGTATACATGCATGTTGGCGTACGATGACACACATGTGGGCATAATTACAAATGTATGCATGCATGTTGGAGTGTATGCTAACACTATAAATGGGTATAACTACTCATGTACACATGCATGTTGGCATACGATGACACACATGTGGGTATAACTACTTATGTATACATGTATGTTGGCGTACGATGACACACATGTGGGTATAATTACACATGTATGCATGCATGTTGGAGTGTATGCTAACACACATACACTTACACACTTGGTAGGTACATGCACAAGCACACATACACCCACACACACACATATATCATACACTTATGAACTATTGGTAGTTAATACCTTGGATTCTTCATTTTTAAAAGGTAGTTAATACACTAGATTCTTCATTTTAAGGTCATATTGAATCCATTACTTTGTGTCTTTTGTCAATTTTAAGATATTTGCTTCATCCATGTGCTCATGTTCCAAACATATTCAAAAGAATATCAACTAGGTCAACAATTTTGGTTGAGCATAATTACACTACCATATCATATGAAGAACAAACATGTGCATGTTTCAAAAGGTAGGTTTTACATGTGAGGCAGCTTGCACTTGAAAGTAGGTAGTATAACATAAACCTGGAATTGAGGATTGTTGTCGATGGTTTAGAAACATGTCACAATTTTGTGGTTGTTAGAGATATGAAAGAAGTCATATTCTTTAAGAGTATCCACAATAATGTTTGCTTACCATGTATTCCTTTAATTTGTTCCCTAGAGATGTTGGGATTATTTAACAAGTATTGAAGAGGGGAGTATAAGAAATAAGTCAATGTATCATTACAATTCTTATGATGAAAAGTGTAAATTTTTATGAAGTTCAAGGATGCAAACACTCTCTTTAAGGGGTGTGGACCTTTTCAAGGATGAAAACACTCTCTTTATTAAGGGGTGTGGACCTTTTTGAACAAGGAAAATATAAAATCATATTCAAAACTTAATCTCCTTAACTACACATTTTATCATTAGATGACATTCATAGGCATTTGCTTACCCTCAACATTCGTTGTATTCTTTGATTTATCTACATAATCATATCTTAGCCTTGAACAATGTGTTGCTCCACCTCTTCATATTAAAAAATCTTGTAAGGTTATCTAAAGGGTATCTAATATTACCTTCACCCATTTTGCCCCATAACATGTGCCCCTTATCTTTTGCTAGTCTGATCATTATTTATTGTTAGACGTATCTATTTAATATATCTTGCACTTAATAGTAGTTGTCATTCCATGTTTATGTTACTAAAGAAAAAATCTATTCAAATTTAGCTTCCTTGTCCAACGCATGTGTTTACATGTTGTTTTCAACTTTCAAATTTTATACTTTATATATGGATGCATTTATGCTTTTATTATTCAAGCGTTATCCAAATCTATCTTCCTTAGAACTTTGGAAGCTCTATTTTTTAACCTATTATGTGTGTGTGTGTGCGTGCGTGCGTGCGTGCGTGCATGTGTGTGTGTGTATGTATGCATGCATGCATGTATACATGTATATGTGCATGAGCATGCACACACAGATACACACACACACACACACGTGTATGTATCTGTGTGTGCATGAGCATGCACACACAGATACACACACACACGCACACACACAAATATATTACATATATGTGTGTGTGTGTGTGTGTGTGTGTGTGTGTATATATATATACACACACACACACACACACACACACACACACACACACACACACACACACATATGTAATATATATATATATATACACACACACACACACACACACACACACACACACACACACACACATATATGTAATATATTTGTGTGTGTGCGTGTGTGTGTGTGTGTGTGTGTTTGTAAATAAATAAATAAATATAAAGAAATAAAGAAATAAAGAAAGAAAGATATATATATATATATATATATATATATATATATATATATATATATATATAGAGAGAGAGAGAGAGAGAGAGAGAGAGAGAGAGAGAGAGAGAGAGAGGATTGGATATGTGTTATCATATATCTTTTGGAAGTACAATAGCATTAAAAATGTAACAAGTTTAAACAAGAATGAGATAGAATTAACCATTTTGAGGGAGAGGAAATTTTACTTTTTTTAAAAAAAATGTCAAGAAAAAATATATTTCATAAATGCATTTTTGAAGGAAATATGAGTCTAGAGTTGAAATTTTATACCACATAAACATCACTTATCTCATATTTAATTTGAATAAAAAATAAAGACACTATTAATAGTCATGTTTAATTTGAATTTTAAAAAATAAGCACACTTTAATAGTGGCAAAAATAGTAATGCCTAACTCACATGCCTCTAGATTTGCTGATGGAATAAAAAAGACTTATCTTTCTTCAGGAATCGAACTATGAAGACCTTTCAGCCAAGAAGTCCATTGTAACAAGCAACCCTGCAATAAGCCTAGTACCAAGTTGAGCATGCACGGGTCGTTGCTTGCATCAAAGTATTCTCATATAAAAATAGGCAAGAAGCTACATTTTTATTACTTGATGCTAGATCTATCGCATGCTTCTCCACTACCATCTAGTGTTTTTGACCTCCTTGTCTTCTTCGTTGTGCACTTAGATGCTAAGGAAAAGTGCTTAAAAGTCAAGAAAATCAAAGATACACAATTGAAGGAAATAGGAATTTATGTAAGAGGTAAGAAGAAGAAAAACCTAAAACTACCTTGTGCAAGCCTGCATGCATACACACAAACTCTCTCTCTCTCTCTCTCTCTCTCTCTCTCTCTCTCTCTCCGGTGTAGCAGACACACAAACATTATATTGTCATAGGCATGTTAAAATAGTCAACATGTTTCACAAAACATAACCTCCTTTAACTTGTGCTTAAATATAATGGTTGATCATATTGTAAACATGTTGAGCATATTTTAATTGTCTAAATGTGTTGAGTAGATTTTCATTATCTAAATGGTTGAGCATATTGCAATGCTTAATGGTTAAGCATGTTTAAATTGTCTAAATGTGCTTGTAAATAATCCTTGTCCATTTTTAATGTATCTATAGTAAACATAGCAAAGTGTTCACTGAGGACCATCGTTTTTAATGTATCTATAGTAAATATAGAAAAGTGTTCACTTAGGACCATCATTGAGACACATGCCACCCCTTGTGATTTTTTTGAAAGGTGTGCGTGTTGATACAAGGATAAGATCACTTAGGGGTACCTTTCCCAACACAGAAGGCTATTTTCCTAAAGTTAAGTTAATTTCCTATAAGAATTATATGTGTCAATGATATCAAAAGCTTTAATTTAGCATATAATTCTCTTTAATTCTTTGGCATCACAAGTCTTCTTGAACTATATCATTAATTAGTAAACACTATTATTTATTTGGATATAATGTATTGGACTCAAGTTTGTTTAATCAAAACATGCTACATCCTAGGAGGCAAGATTTACTACATATAAATTAAAGAAACATGAAGAAGCTTAATGCATCACAAATAATAGAGGCATTTTAATTGTCCTTTTAACACATGGAATATAGTATAGTTTTCAACACACCTTTAGTTTTCAACACATGTTTTCAACAAACCTTTAGCTTTCAACACACCTTTAGTTTTCAACACACATAGAATATAGTTTAGTTTCCAACACACGTTTTTAACTCATGACAAATAGAGGTATTTTAACTGTCAACATACATGGAATATAGTTTAGTTTCCAACACACGTTTTTAACTCATGACAAATAGAGGTATTTTAACTGTCAACATACATGGAATATGATTTAGTTTCCAAAAAGTGAGATTTATGGGAGTAACTCGTTATCTTTGAGCATATGGTTTGTATAACATGTAGCTATCACTAACATTGGGACTCATATATTTGCAAGGCAAAATATCTACTTTGCGTGCATTGGTCTACCAAAAAAGAAATTCAATTGCACTAGCAATATTACACACGTTCCTATAATAACTATAGGTGAATCCATTTAAAAACACTAATCAAAGACACATGTGTCATTTTGTTAAGTTTTTCATATGGACTTTTTCACATTTGTTATTTTGTTATTTGAAGAGAAATGTGACAAACAAAGAGTATCCACATTATGAAACATAGGAAATATCTACTAGAAATGCTAGATATTTTATGTTAATGAATAACACATGAGTGTATCCCATACATTGTATGTGACAAATAAAAAGTACCCATGTTATGAAACATAAGGAATGCTAAATATTTTACAATGAATAACACATCAACTTTATGTGTATCAAATACATTATATATCATGATTCCAATAGTCCTTGGTTATACAAATTAATGAATGCAAGGGTCAATGTGGATAACTTGCATCTAGCCATTAAGAATAACAACCACCTCTTGTGTAGAAGCTAGATCACCTCACTTGCATCCATTGATGCATTGCGAGAGTGGCCATGAAGCAAAAATGAGGAGAGACATATGGAATATCTCTATGTCTAGTCCAATGAGACATATGGAAGATCTTTATCTCTAGTCCAATGACTAGTGTGCTTACAAGATGGGGAGATGGAGGAGAATCTAAATACAAGAGAGAGAGGGAGAGATAGCAAGCAACACGCAACAACATTAAGCAAGACACAAAACATAATACACTTGCATGCACATGAGAGAGGGAGAGATAGCAAGCAACACGCAACAACATTAAAGCAAGACACAAAACATAATACACTTGCATGCACATGAGAGAGAAAAACACACAAGCTATCACCACAAAAGCTCAGGACAAAACTCAAATATATACAAGCCTCATACATATGATCTTAGCCATCTGCCCGTGGAATCTCTAGGGGGGCCAAAAAGCTAGTGAAGCTATTCCTAGGCTTATGTATATACCGGAGATGTCTTAGCCAACATTACACGACTAGATCCCAAAATATTACATCATTAAACGCTAAGCACATTTACAAACAAATGGAATAATTGCACATACAGGAGTTATGTTAATTATGTGGTTAACATAACATCCTAATTAGTATCGTGAGATTAGGAATAAAAGCAGGCAACGAAAAGTCTTAAAGAACGCCCAAAAGTTTATCTCAAACCCTTGCAGTTGCCGCTCGACCTGTCTATAGTATATCCAAGAATCTGCCTGAAAGTAGATTCCTTGTTGACGTTGAATGCTAGCCCTTGGAATGGATGTGAGCATAGGACCCAATCTAAAAATTCCTCCGGAAGAGAACACTAATGAGCTTGAATAACTGTGTCTCATCCTCTCTGCTTTGGCTTATGAGCCTTGTGCTATGGTGGGTACAGTTAGGTTTAAGCATAAAACATTGGGCACAAGGGTAAGACATCAGGGTCAAGTCAAGGGAAATACGTAGAAGCTTCCACTTCCACCCCATCCCCAACCCTATCTGCTCCTACACTCACTTTAGCTGAGAACTTTAACAATAGGAATCAAAGGTGGGCATTTGACATAGGATGAGGTTGCATGATACTGGTTGTTTATTTCTCATATCGATGCCATGGACAACCAAAGGTATGTCATTTCTGGTGAACACTCCCAGCCACCTACGGGTGTGGAGGGTCCGGGATCGCGGTACTAGCCACTCTTGGGGGATTGAAGAGTTGATGTGTCGAAGCTAAGCTTGTCTAGTCTACCATGTAGCCCAATGGAAAAGGGGAGAAGGTGGAGCTCTCATTGGCACCATGGACAACCAAAGGTATGTCATGTTTGGTGAACACTCCCAGCCACCTATGGGGGTAGAGGATCCAAATTTGGGGGATCGAAGAGTCGATGTCGAGGCTAAGTCTATCCCTACTCCGATGAATCCCTACTAGAATCCTCTCTTGGGCCACCATAGGAAGCTGTTTGAGAAGAGAAGACAATCTCCAAGTGACTGTGCTAAAGCTTCGTGCGGTATGTGTGGGTAGGCCTCGACGAATCCCTACTAGACTCCTCTCTTGGGCCTAAAGAGGAAGCTGTCTGAAGAGAAGCCAATCTCCAAGTAACTGTGCTAAACCATGATATGTGACCACTGGGTAGACGGACCAAAGGTTTCTAGAGATCAAGACCTCTAACGGAGGCGCTCCTCTATAGAGGCTGGAGAGGATTGTCCACAATGCTCCAATCCTAGACAAAACCAGTTTTATTGCCGCTGTGACTCAAATCAGGAAGGAAGGGCTACATCCATTAGTGTAGTCCCTAGGAGGGTGATATGTCACCACCCCGTTGCTAGATCTCCAATCTATCATCACCCTCCTTGAGAGTCAAGTGAATCAATCCCTTTGTGAGTATCTCTAGCATCGAGATCCAATGGTCATCATCCCATTGAAGGCAACTTTGAAGCTTCCTTCCATAATATCCCAATGACAAAGGACAAGGGAAATCGGAAGTCCATCCTCTCTAGGGTATTTGTCCGTGGGTAGCTAAAGAGCCTCAACCAACTCAAAGGGAAACATAAAAACGGACCTAAGAGTGGGTGAGACAACCTCTCTCATGTGCTGCCAGACTTGCTCACGTGCATCCATCACCTAGGAGGAGAGAGGGGCACCAGTGAGAGAAGGGATCTAAAAAAGTCATTGGCAATGGCTCGCACTGGAGGGGGATCAGTAAAATGATGGGTCCATCCTAGCCTCACAACTTGTGGTTCCATCCTTCTGTCTTTGCAGCAGTCCTACAATCTCAAAGAAATTTCTAGAGTCCTGCAATCTCAAAGAAATATTTGGAGGCTCTGTCTCTCTTGCTTGGGTCTAGAAGAAAGCTCTAGCATCCTATACTCTACCCTCTACTCCTCAATGGAGCTTAGCTCTACATGGGCTACCTCCATCTGGGCCTCAATTTGTAGGCTTGTAGGGATGCTATCCTATAGCGTAGAGAGGCAAGGATCTGACAGATGCTCCTCTCTCCTCATGCTCTTTGAACTCAGCCAACCTACTCTGCGTGGCCTCCATCAAACTGATGATCTCTCCAAGGTCTACATCCAAAGCCTCTGTAGTTGAGCCCATGTGAGGAATTCTAGTCTCTCCCAAATCTCCTCCATTCTCTTGCATATCTCTAACTCCTGGATGAAGCACTCTGGGATGCGAGTGCTTGAGTGACTGTTTTTCCTCCAAGGGTCTAGGGAAAGAATGATGATGAGTGCGTGATCGGAAAAAGAAGTGCCCACCAAGATGCCAACCATGCCCCTGCATCCACAAGTCCACTCGTCCACATAAAACCGGTCAAGTTTGGAAAGGTTGGGGCATGTACCTCTCTTGCCAGATCTTGAGAAACTAAGGCTCTGATGATTGCATCTGAACTGTAGAATGCCAGGGGTCCTGTCCCCTCAGTGCCAAAAGCAGCTCCTCCCAAGTTGAGTATTGAGTGCTTGCTGAGGCTACATATGTGCCACCTTTGAGTCTACATGTGCCACCTTTGAGTCTACCCTCTACTACCTCATATTAAAGTCACCACCCATGCACCAAAAATCTACTTTATGGAAGGGACTGATGGAACTGTGGTCAAGAAAGGGGTTCTACCTATACTGCAATGTTTGGTGTATAGAGGTTCAAAAAACCCACTTTGTCGTCCCCCTACCTAATGATCTCCCACCACTATGCTCTCCCTACCTAATGATCTCCCACCACTATGCTCTCCCCATGACAATGGTGCCTAAATCAATCACTATGGGTAAGAGCGACTCACTGGAGACGCATACCTCACCTTGGATCTTGGAGGGGCCAAAAGAATGTGACCAAAAGGTGTGGCTCGTGCCCTACAAGATCTTCTTGTAACAATGATGGGTGTGCCCCTTGGAGAGATGATGCTCCTCAAGGAGAATAATGTCGATGGTTCCACCAACTACTACGACTTTGTGAAGCTCCTCTCTAAGAATCCCATGCCTACACAAGCACTAAGGACTTGCCAAACCCTGAATGTTCCATGAGACGATCTGGAAAACTAGAAGCCATGAGAGGCAAAGCTGTCGGAACTGCCCTCTACTCAAAGAGTCAAGTTTGGAAGTGAGTAGTTGCAATCTTTTCTAGAGGTGAAGCCTCACCAGGTGGATGCAAACCCTACCCTCCATATGGAGCCACTCAAGCTAGTCCCAGGAGCATGCATAATCCGGTTTCTAGCTAGCAACAAGCTGGCGACACTGGAAGTACTGGTATGAATAAGGGAGAGGATCTACCTCTTTGAAACACGGAGATAACAAAAATGAGCACATCCATATACTGGAGGGGCACCGTCTCCTTCCTGGTTCTTGGGTCTCTATGGCTAAAGCCACCCGTCTCCATTTGAGCTAGGGGGTCAAAAGTGAGTAAGCATGTCAGTGATGCATAAATCCTAGAAATGGTGGGAGAGCTCTATTGCCTGCCCCTGAACGATGGTAGACATCGACTGTGTGCTCCATTTCATGTTCCCGGTGCTGTACTCAGGGGGGAAGGAAAAAATCATTCCTCCACTCTTAGGGATGAGAGGCTTGGAGTGATGCAAAACCATGTAGATGCCAACAAGTAGCCCCATGTTGTAATCCAATAGGGGGCTACTTGTTGGCAACTCCGGAGGGAGAGCGTGCACCCAGGAAGCATTAATGGTCATCTCTACTGCCTCCAAGAATTGATGGATCAGATCTTGCACCAAACTAGACTATTGCCTCGGGGTGCGGCCTCGCCACTCAACAGACAACGAGCTTACTCTGGCAAGGCAGAAGAGGGGGAGAGGGGGGGGCTGGGTAACGAGTACACTTGTTAATCAAGGTCGCCGATAAGCAGCTAGTGCGTTTATGACACATGCAAGCTTCATGTGCGATGGAGCATGCATCCCGCGATGACTCAACGGATAGAGCGTGCGTGCAGAGACCATGCCATGATAATACAGAGTTCGGGGCATGGTCGGGCGAGTTGTGGTCATGAGCATGACTCGAGATTGACGGTCTTGTGGTGTGGGACGTCAAGTGGCGGAGACGAGGGGGCTGGCCACAAAGGTGTGCTTCACAAAGAGAGTGTGAAGCATTAGTTATAATGAGCTACCTTAAACCATAGGAATGGGGGCCATGATTACTAAAACGAGAGGCTTCTCGGAAAGTGATTGGACATTTGAGGGCCTCTCACTTCCTTGTGAAATCGGTGGCCAACCTTTGGGGTAGCCACCAGAAGAGGAAGTGGGCACTCTGGAGGGCACGCACAAGAGCTAGATGGCGGAGGCTCTGTGGTCGACGGCCGCCATGGCCAGTGATGGCAGGTGTTGAGAGCACCCGCACCTTGAGCACGTAAGGCAGGTTGACGCATGGGCCTTGTGTCTGGGCTGCCTACGAAGCACGTGGGGACCGAGCCCATTAGAGTGTTGGCCGCCTGCGCATCACAAGGAGGAGGCCAAGCGCTTGAAGTAGCCGCCGGGCTAGTCGCCTACAGACTGGAGCCGGGTGCGCCTAGAAATGGTGAGGTTGGCGCCAAGTGCTTGAGGGCCCATAGCTGTGCGCCTATGGTTGGCCGGGCTGGAGTGCTCAGGGCTAAGCGCACGGTTGCAGCTGTGAGCATCGTGGGGAGCCGACGCGTGCACAAGGAGACCCCTTTCCTCCATGTAACGTGGAGGCGCCTCTATGTGTAGGAGGCCACCATGGTCGAGCACGAGGGGCTACTCTTGGCTGGACAGGTTGGTGGAAGGAGGCCATGCGCTAGCGTGTACACCTTGGTGGCAGTGCTGGTGCGCTTGGAGCTCTATACAACGGTGGCCAACAGTAAGGGGTTGAGAGTCGTGATGGGCTCGACCCCACGGCGTGTGTGCCTTATGGTTGGCCGACAATTGGCTGTGCATGGAAGCAGCCATGTGGGCCTTGAACGCTAAGGCAAAGAGATGGCTGGCCGCTGCATGGAGTTGGCCGCGAGGCCGTGTTGGTCACGCATGGTGGCTGAGGGCCATGAAGCAAGCGCACAGCTCCTCACGAGTTGGCCAACGGGATGCGCTGAGGTCGGCATGGAGTTGGCTGACCATATGCTTAGCGTGGTGAGGCCACCATGGGCTTGATGGTGGACAAAGCCAAATCGTGATTCTCATGGAGTTGGCCGACACATGTAGAAGGCTTACATGGCCTTCTACATGTGTCCACCTAGAGCTCAATGGAATGAGCCGGGCATAGGCTTTAAGTGTGGCCTTTGGCCGCACTACTAAGAGGGTTGCTCGTGAAGAGAATAGGCACATACCTAGGAGGCCACATGGGTGGCACACTAGTCGTGTGGGCCATTTGTTGAGAGGTTGTCATGATGGATTGTGAGACCTATGCTCTAGCATGAGTCGACCTAATTAGTGGTGCATGCATAGTGGTCGACGGAGGGACTTCTACACGGAGTTGGAGATAGTCTAACACTATGGTTGACTAAGCGGCACGACGAATAGTGTACGGCTTGGTGAGTGTGGACATGACGTGAGGCCGATGATGGACAGTCGAGCCGATAGGACACTGAGCCGGTGATCGTGCTCCATTGTACGTGGAGATGGCTTGATGCTCTCTTCATAGAGTGGCCACCTAGGTAACATCACCGACGAGCCATCATGGGGACTCGAACGGTGGAGATGGCTTGATGCTCTCTTCATAGAGTGGCCACCTAGGTAACATCACCGACGTACAATGGAGCCGGTGATCGTGCTCCATTGTACGTGGAGATGGCTTGATGCTCTCTTCATAGAGTGGCCACCTAGGTAACATCACCGACGAGCCATCATGGGGACTCGGACGGTGGAGCCGATATGGTGACTACTTGACAATGGGTGTCGAGTTATAGTTAGTCTAGTATGGGATGAGAATTGGATACCTTAGAGTTGGTAGCTTTGGATGAGCGTGATGGAGTGTGCTTGGTCAAGCAACGTCTACGTGAGGGCACGCGGCGTCTTGGGCTTTTCTATGGAAGTCCTATAGTTAAGTAAAGCAAGTGACTGATGGAGTAGTCCTTGCACACCATGACCAGGGAGAGGTCGACTTGCCTACACCCTTGGAGATAGGTAAAGGGTGTTCTTGTAAATCACCATGGAGTTGGTGTGACCACAAGGTTCACGAGGGAACTCGTGAGCACCAAGCGGACGTTATGAGCACGCGAGGTGCACTCTATGAAGATACTCGGGGGGGTCACTAGTATAAATATCTAAGTATCACGTGGGTTCAACAGAAGGACATTTTAAATATTTAAAACTTACAAAAATATATTTACAAAAGGGATTTATTTATTGTATTTCAAAAAAAAATTACAGATTTGAATAGGAAAGGATACATTATATTCACTAAAAAATTCACAGATAAGGGACTTTTTAAATAGGCCTTGAACGCACGTGATATAGAGGATTTACATATAGTGACCCCCCCGAGTGAAGATAGCTTGCACATGGCTTCTCATGCGCTAGGCATTCTCATAGAGGAGGAGTTCGAGTGTGCCTAAGAAAAGGAGTGGCACATGAGAATGACTCATGAGTACACCATAGTGTACACACAGAAGATTAAGTGTGGTTCTTCATCAATGGACAGTGAAGAATTATGAAGGTATATGTACTCATTGAGAATTGTATAAAACGTGTCCTAGTAAGAAGATCTATAATCTACTTGGTGTACACATCTCATCTCTATGACATATTGTCTTTAGTGGTTCTTCATCAATGGACAGTGAAGAATTATGAAGGTATATGTACTCATTGAGAATTGTATAAAATGTGTCCTAATAAGAAGATCTATAATCTACTTGGTGTACACATCTCATCTCTATGACATATTGTCTTTAGTGGTTGTTTTTGGTTGTCTTAAGTAATTGATCATTACTATGGATGACATCAATGTGTGGTAGTACTTCTAAATGTAAAAAGGAATCGTGATCTATGTAGTAGCTCATGTGTGGACTATGTTGTGTTTAATATGTCATATGCTTAAAAGGAAATAGTGTATGCTCATAAAGTGAGTGAGACGAAACTTAATGCATGAATGAACGCCCACATTGCAAGACACCCTAATGATATGACAAATCTCAAGAGATTGAGAGAGAGTTGAGTTAGGGTGTTTGATGGTTTTTAGAACAATGGACTAATCATCTTATGATCTTGGAATGGGAGAGTGAGCGAAATTTCAGGGGAAAGATTCTGCCTTGTTACAGTGGTATCAGAGTGAAGATGATACCATCAAGCACTCAACTCAAGTTGAAGATGGCAAGGAACCGGACTTAGCCATGAAGATCTCTCTTGAAGATCGGAGGATCTCTTGTACACCTAAAGAAGAGTACTTTAAAGAACCTTGTGTAAGACATGAACGATGGAAACACTTCCTTGGTCTATTCAGCGCATAAAGACCTAGGCGCAGCATGAGCAAGGGCAAAAGAAATGGACACCCTTGAGCAAGAACAAAGACAACAAACCATTCGAGTTGGCGCTATACATTGGTAACTTCTCTTTTGGTCCATCACTTCTTATTCTTACTTCAATTAATTTAAAATGAAGAGGGGTAATGTTGGTGGGTGTAAGACGGAAGTACACCACCAAGACCATTCACCATGGAGTGTGGTGGTTCCACTATAAAAAGGGAGAGATCTTGGATGATTCCTCTCGTAAGGGAAAAATGGGGCATGAGTGCATGTTGCATTCAGCAACATGCATGGAGCCATGATGGTTGACCTTGTGGTGAGATGGATCTCACACACGGGGTTGCCCAATAGAGCCGAGTAAGTTGTAAGAAGGAGAAAGAGAGGATTGGGATCCTTTCTTAAGTCTTGGCATGAGGAGGTTAACCCAAATGGAAATGGGGAAGTAGGTACTTATGGACGATTCGTGTCATCCTTGGCATACTTAAGGTAGGCCAAAGGAGTCTTGTAATCCTTACTTGAGGATTCATTGATAGGAGAAGTTGTGGTGAGATGGAGAGTTGCAACGTAGATCACATGGGGTGATCTCCACTAGTGAGCCTTTAGATGCATTTTAGCACATGGTTCGGAGAGCCACATAGGCAATACTGGCTTTGTGTGAGAGTAGCATCGAAGAAGAGGGTCTTGCAATAAGATGGGTCTAAGAGTTAGGAGAAGTAGGATGGGACAAATGAAGGAGTTCTAGAGAGGACTTCACCACTTGCTAGTGGAGAGGATTGCGAGACAGTGGTCTAGAAGAGGCACATTGTGTTACCTAACACTTGTGCTTATGATGGGTCTTCTTGGATGAGACACAAAAGACCATGGGTGGAGAAATTTACCCAAAGAAGAGAATGGGTCCACACATGGATGGTGTGGTGCACGCCCTGGAACCCTAGGGAGAGATGGATTTCACCTAGGTAGGGGGAACTTACAAGCCAAATGCTTCTTTTGGAAGACGAGTTGTCTCTAAGCCAATAGTGACCAGAGTTGAAGAAAATCAAGTACATGGGATTAGCTACCCCATGGAATTGAGATATCTAACTAGAGATGTTGTCTTGGGGGAAGCACCCAAGAGTTAAAAGGGGTGTGTCACATCGTGAGGAGTACTAAAAATAATGGGCTTGTTCAAAATAAAAGGGCAGGGAGACGATGGAAGGGGCCCTCACCCTATGCACATCAAGTGGCACTGGAGAGTCCACTATGACACATGACCATGGGAGGAGGTCTAGTGTATAGATGAAAGGTTCAGTGAACTCATATCACTTGGAGTTAGCACTAAGAACCCGAGCTATGCCAAGATGGCATTGTGATAGCCACGAGTATACGAGTGTGCTAATCACGTAGCTTAGTAGCACTATGGAGAGGCTTGTGAGGTTAGGGTGTTACAAAGAAGAATATCCATTAAACTCCTTGGCTTGACACAAATGCTAGATGGAAGTCGAGCCTAAATCATTCCTTAGACTCGTGTGACTCTATAGGAGGGGGTCTTGAATCAAGTGGGGGAGTGTAACGAGTCCGCTCTTAATCAAGGTCGCGATATGCGGCTAGTGCGTTTATGACACACGTAAGCTTGATGTGCGATGGAGCATGCATCCCACCGATGACTCAATGGATACAGCGCGCGTGCGGAGACGATGTCGTGATACGGACTTCAGGGCATGGTTGGGCTTGCAGAGTTATGGTCATGAGCATGACTCGAGATGGTTGGCGCTCTTGTGGTGCGGGACGTCAAGTGGCCAAGATGAGGGGGCTGGCCACAAAGGTGTGCTTCACAAAGAGAGTGTGGAGAATTAGTTATAATAAGCTACCTTAAACTATAGGAACGGGGCCCATGATTACTAACGAGGCTTCCCTGACCATTGAGAGAAGAAGGTGATTGGACATTTGAGGGCCGCCCACTTGAGTGAAGGGGTGCCCTTGTGAAATCGGTGGTCAAAGGTTGCCAACATTTGGGGTAGCCACAAGAAGAGGACGTGGCCGCTCTGGAGGGCATGCACAAGAGCTAGATGGCAGAGGCTCTGTGGTCGACGGCCGCCATGGCCAGCGATGGTGGGTGTTGAGAGCACCCGTGCCTTGAGCATGTAAGGTAGGCCGGCGCATGGGCCTTGTGCCTGGGCTGCCAGCAGTGAAGCACGTGGGGACCGAGCCCATTAGAGTGTTGGCCGCGTGCGCATCACAAGGAGGAGGCCATGCCCTTGCGCTTAAAGTAGCCGGGCTAGTCGCCTAGCAATGGTGAGGTTGGCGCTAAGTGCTTGAGGGCCTGTGGTGGCTGGCCAGGCTGGAGTGCTCAAGGCTAAGCGATGATTGGCCGGGCTGGAGTGCTCAAGGCTAAGCGCCTAACGGTTGCAGCTGTGAGCATCATGGGGAGTCGATGCGTGTGCAAGGAGACCCCTTTCCTCCATGTAACCTGGAGGTGCCTCTATGTGTAGGAGGCCACCATGGTCGAGCACGAGGGGCTGCTCGTGTGGCTGGACAGGTTCGAAGGAGGCCACGCGCTAGCGTGTACACCTTGGTGGTAGTGTTGGTGCGCTTGGAGCTCTATACAACGGTGCCTAACAGTTGATGGGCTTGACCCCAAGGCGTGTGTGCCTTATGGCTGGCTGACAATTGGCTGTGTGTGTGGAAGCAGCCATGTGGGCCTTGAGCACCAAGGCAAAGAGATGGCCGGTGCTGCATGGAGTTGGCTCCGAGGCTATGTTGTTCATGCATGGTGGTCGAGGGCCATGAAGCAAGCACACAGCTCCTCACGAGTTGGCCAATGGGATGGCTTGGGCGCTGAGGTCGGAATGGAGTTGGCCAACCATATGCTTAGTATGGTGAGGCTGCCATGGGCTTGATGGACAAAGCCAAACCGTGATTCTCATGGAGTTGGCCGACACATGTAGAAGGCCGCCTAGAGCTCAACGGAATGAGCCGGGCATTATGATAGGATTTAAGTGTGGGCCTTTGATCGCACTGCTAAGAGGGTTGCTTTTTGTGAAGAAAGTAGGCACACACCTAGGAGGCCACATGGGTGGCGGACTAATCGTGTGTGGGCCGTTTGTTGAGAGGTTGTCATGATGGATTGTGAGACCTATGCTCTAGCATGAGTCAACCTAATTAGTGGTGCACATGTAGTAGTCGACGGAGGGACTTCTACACGGAGTTGGAGATAGTCTAACACTATGGTTGACTAAGCGGCATGACGGATAGTGCGCGGCTTGGTGAGTGTGGAAATGATGTGAGGTTGACAATGGACAGTCGAGCTAATAGGACACTGAGCCGGTTGGACCGTGCTCCATTTTACGTGGAGATGGCATGATGCTCTCTTCATAGAGTGGCCACCTAGGTAAACATTACCGAGGAGCCATCATTGGGACTCGGATGGTGGAGCCGATATGGTAAACATTACCGAGGAGCCATCATTGGGACTCGGACTTGGACGGTGGAGCCGATATGGTGACTACTTGACAATGGGTGTCGAGTTATAGGTAGTAGTTTATTTCGGGATGAGAATTGATACCTTGGAGTTGGTAGCTTTGGATGAGAGTGATAGAGTGTGCTTGGTCAAGCAATGCTTGCGTGAGGGCATGCGGCGTCTTGGGCTTTCGTATGGAAGTATAGGCAAGTAAAGCAAGTGACTGACAGAGCCTTTGCAGACCATGACCAAGGAGAGGTCGACTTGCCTACACCCTTGGAGATAGGTAAAGGGTGTTCTTGTGAATCACCATGGAGTTGGTGTGACCACAAGGTTCGCGAGGGAACTCGTTGAGCACCAAGTAGACGCTATGAGCGTGCGAGGTGCGCTCTATGAAGATAGCTTGCACATGGCTTCTCATGTGCTAGGCATTCTCATAGAGGAGGAGTTCGAGCGTGCTTAAGAAAAGGAGTGGGCCGTGGCACATGAGAACGACTCATGAGTACACCATAGTGTACACACATAAGATTAATTGCGGTTCTTCATCGACTGTGACAGTGAAGAATTACGAAGGTATAATTACTCATTGGGAATTGTATAAAATGTGTCCTAATATAATAAGAAGATCTATTATCTACTTGGTGTACACATCTCATCTCTATGATAGATTGTCTTTAGTGGTTGTTCTTGGTTGTCTTAAGTAATTGATCATTGCTATGGATTGCATCAATGTGTGGTAGTACTTCTGAATGTAAAAAGGAATCGTTCTCTATGTAGTAGCTCACGTGTGGACTATGTTGTGTTTAATATGTCATATGCTTAAAAGGAAATAGTGTATGCTCATAAAGTGAGTGAGACAAAACTTAATGCATGAAGGAACGACCATATTTCAAGACACCCTAATGATATGACAAATCTCGAGAGATTGAGAAAGAGAGAGTTGAGTGAGAGTGCTTGATAGTTTTTAGAACAATGGACTAATCATCTTACGATCATGGAATGGGAGAGAGAGAAAATTCAGGGGAAAGATTCTGCCTTGTTACAGGGGGGTGTGGCACTAAAGTAGGACACCCAACCATGGTTTATTAGACTATGCAAGTACCAAGGATGTTATTTCCAATAGGTTTTCTTGGCAAGCCAGGTTGGATTTGACTCTAGGAGACATAGTAGTCACTAGATTTAGCACATGAAGGAACATTCATGGTACACACATGGCCATGCATGCCACATTGGTGTTCCCAAAGGTGTAAGTCACATGCATCACAACACATGGATGCCACATTGACCTACACAGTTAAGTGCAAGGCTTATAGTGGTGATCTAGTCCCATGTGAGTCCTTGTCCAAGGACGAATCAGCTAGGGATCCATTGTAGAGAGGTGTGCAAGTCCTGCACATGGTGTTAGTGCAAGTCTTGTACTCTTTGTAACCCTCTAGAATGTTGTAGAAGGTTATTTCAAGAACTTATAAGGGTTAAGGCTTGAAGCTAAGTGTATGGGCATGAGTCATTTCCAGTAAGGTATTTGGAGTCTTTGTCTAGGATCATGGTGTGTGTGAACCCATGTTTGCATGGTACTAGAAACCCCAACAAGTGGATTATGGGCCAGCTTTGGCATGAAGATAGTGTGGCACTTTGGTTAGCCTTCTAGGATTTCTTGGGGCCCATATCGAACCCATCAATAAGGGCCATAGGTGTGTGTGAAGTGTAGCTTTTTCATGATTATTGTGTCCTCCTTTACAAGTCAACTAGTGGAGCATGCCTCCATACCGCTATATAAAGGGTGCTCTAGCTATTGAATAAATCATCAGTAGACTCTCACATGCATCCTAACACATGCTATTATGTGGGTGTAATTCAATAAAACACAGGTCTATAAGCAATAGATTCAAGGTAACCATAGTAGCATGCTATAGCAAAACATAACCCATTTCTAGTTTGTGGTCTAGGGAAAGCATCAGCCAGGTGTTATCCACCATAAAGGAACCACAAAAGAAGAAGGCGGCCAAGACATGTATCCCAATCCAAGATTTTTGTGCTCCCAAATTGCCATTTACAGGTTGATTTGTGGCCAATTGTTGTCGGTTCTCTACACATTCAACAATAAAGCAAATACAACATTTGTGGTGGGGGCCCTTGAGAGGGTTGATCGATCCTTTCTGTCTTCTCTCTCTTTCTGCACTTTCCATTATGTTTTGTGCCAAGATTATCATCAAGTTGTGTTGATTTTTGATGAAGTCATGGAGGCTCATAATGATCAAGAAGCATCATTGTGAAGCATAATGAGAGCTTAAGCTAGGGATATTAAGACATGGATTTACTTAATTATAAGAGTGATTAGCATAATCAAGACCAAATTGTACTAACTGGTTCTTAAATAGGTATCATGGATACATTGATTCATTAAAGGGACTCGTGGGGCATGATCCTAGGGAGCATCTCCTACATCTTCTCCTAAACCTCCTCCATAAAGTCTAGAATCTCTCCACCTCTCCATAACTCATGGGCTCCAATTTTTTTACCCATTTACGGGTGCTCTTACATGGATAAAATGATTGTGAACCTTAGTCCCTTGTTCCCGAATGTCATATATGATATTTTGGTATATTTAATCCAACACCCCTCTCAACAAAATATCCATGAATAAAGTTGATGACAATGCTAGGCCTAGTTACTGTTTACAATGATGGGTATGATGACCATGATGGTGCCCATAGGTCTTACTCCAGTTAGGTTTACAATGTCATTTATGATGCCAGATTCTAGACCCTAGTTATGTTTACAACTAGTTTAGAATAAGGGGCTGACTATAGGAGGGTAGCTTCTTTTGTCTAGAAAGCCCAACTATCTTCAAGGTAGTTGGCCTCAAGTGAGACTCCTCCTTCTTCGTTTGCTTCATCTCCACTTAAATCTACTTCCTCTGCAAGTAAGGCTTTTTTATCCCTTTTCTTGGCAAAATAATCCTTCTCTTCATGGTTAGTTTTCCCGCAGAAGTTACAAGACTTCTTAGGAAACTCCTTTCTCTGAAATGATCCTTTAAAGGATGCCTTTGGTCCATGTTTCTTATAGCCCCCTTGGTTAAAGTAAGCTTCCTCCTTGTAATAGTGACCTTGCCTTTGCTTGATTTTCTTTTCTTCTTCGAGTAGAGAAGCCTCTACATCCATTAGTGATGGAGAAGGGAGGTTGGTAAGTGTGATAACAATGTTACCATACTCATCTTGTGGTAGGCTCTTTAGAAGTATCGCAGTAACTTCATCATCTTCAATGTGTTTGTTGATTCCTGGAGTTCTTGGCTTGTTATCTAAACAATACATCAAGTGTTTCCCAAGCTTCATTTGAGGTGTCGTTCCCATCGATATGGTGGATGAGATTTTCACTTAAACATAAGGCTATAATGGCAAGTGTTTTTTCATCGTTGGTTAGCCATGTAGCCTCTGCATCCCTTGTACTTGGTTTCTTGTCTTTACCATTTCTAACATTCCGCAATCCTTCCTTCATTAAAGTAAATTTAAACTTTAGTTTGCCAAGTGTGGAAATTCTAGCCTTCCAACTTATCCATCTTCATTGAGTAAGCCATTTTAGGGAAGGTCTTACCTTTGGGACGAATACCCAAAAAGTAGTGTCTAGTTCCTTTACAGATTTGAATGGCAAAACAACCTAGAATTCCCCCTCTACATACAAATGCATGTTACTACTCAAAAATTCACTTAAACCCATAGCCCTTGCATAAGCATAGTAGTGTGGCTTCTTTTCTATATTTTTAATCTTCTTTTTAATGTAGTTTCTATTAGATGACTCACTTGAGCTTGGCATTATGAGGATGTAATGAAAGAAGAGCGTATATGAGCTACCAAATTAATGAGCAACTATAATGTGAGTTGATAGAGGATTGTAACAACTCCCTAATGGCATAAATGAACAACCAAATGAAAAGAATAACTTGGATTAGGGTTGATTAAACATTGATTAGTGATGCTTAACCGTCTCTCATAAACCAAAAAATAAAGCCACTTTGGAGGATCCAATTGATGAGGTTAGGCTTGGAGGGAGTTGAAATTCTTCAGGGTATTGAGTAGCAATGTGTTAGCCTTGGTTTGAGTCCATAGAACAATACTTTAAGAATTTGCAACAAGGATTAAAATGATGTTTACCAAAACTGCTCTTGGTGTGTTTAGAGCAAGTACAAAATCATCTGGCGAACGATTTCACTGAAAACAAACCACACACGCATGTTCGTCGTGTGCCAAAACCCCTTGGGCTAGCTTGAATTAGAGTGAAATGATGAGTAGCCGATTTTAGGTTTTCACCCAAATCTGAATGTTGCTTGTGTGCAAAGCTTCTTACCTCGGCGATGCACCTCATCTTTTGCTGATTCCTTTGGTCCATCTATACACCTTTGAGTTGGAACAATGTGGGACAAGAAAGACCTCTAATGATGGTGTGTAGAGGAAGTGATCAAGTCTCCACAACCATAGATGGGTATGGTAGAGAAAGGAAATAAGGGCTAAAACATGATTAAACTAATGATTGTGATTAATTGGGATAACAATAAACATAACAGTAAATTTGGCTCTGATACTAATTGATGAACTCATGGAGGCTCATAATGATCAAGAAGCTAAAACATGATTAAACTAATGATTGTGATTAATTGGGATAACAATAAACATAACAGTAAATTTGGCTCTGATATTGATTGATGAACTCATGGAGGCTCATAATGATCAAGAAGCATCATTGTCAAGCATAATGAAGAGCTTAAGATAGAGATATTAAGACATGGATTAACTTAATCATAGGAGTGATTAGCATAATCAAGATTGAATTGTATTGACTGGTTAGCCTCTTAAATAGGCATCATGGATTCATCAAAGGAACTCATGGGCATGATCCTAGGGAGCATCTCCTACATCTTCTTCTAAACCTCCTCCATAAAGCCTAGAATCTCTCCACCTCTCCACCTCTCCATAACTCATGGGCTCTAATTTTTTGCTCATCTATTGGTGCTTTTACATGGATAAAATGATTTTGAACCTTAGTCCCTTGTTCCCTAATGTCATATAGGATATTTTGGTGTAGTTAATCGAACAATTTGTGTTTATCAAAGTACAATCTTTTTCCACAACCTTTCGCATATCACAGTGCAGTTTACAAAGTAGTTTATTGATCACACCATTACATGACACCATTACATGGTGAAAACGTGATTTTAGGGGTAAAATCGTCAAACAAAACGAAGCCTTTATAGAATGGGAGCATAACTCTATATGGATATTCAAAACACACTCATGTGCACTATAGTTATCTATATTGAGCGCATCCCACCATTTATTGTGTATAGTTTATTAGTCCTAGCTTTGGGATGTACACATGGTATTGTTGATGTTAATGGGTCTAACAATATGAGTGAGGTTTCTTAGGTTCATAGATAGCCTATATCATGACAGAAGGTAGGATGCATAAAAAAGAACCGCAGAAATGAAAGTGGCCTGGCGGGACACTTAGAGACATTCCATCCCCAACAAGTTCATCCACCACCACCAAAGCACAAGACCAGGATGCCTCTAGACATTAGAGAGAGGTGCCACAATCTAGCACTGTCATTTGATAAAGAATACCAAAGCACAAGTCCAAGATGCCTCTAGACATTAGAGAGAGGTACCATAATCTAGAACCATCATTCGATATAGAATACCCTCAAGAAGTTGGCAAGAATTTCTAAAAGAAAGATCCATACTCGCCATTGACTTTGCTGACCGTGTTGCTAATTTAAGAAGGAGGGGATGCTAGGTTCACCATGGCACTTAGATATTCTACACCAATCAAGTGCAAGGTTCGAGTCTAAACTCCAGACACCAAGCATATTTCATTATGAGCCTTTGTTCACAAACAACTCATCGGTTAGCCAGTTTTGTGCATGTCCCACACAACATTTGGAACCCTCATGTGGGCTTGGAGTCCTAGCCACTTATTAGGCTATTATCTAGGTGTATGGGCACTCACGGGCACTAATCTAGGTCAATAGAGTCATCAATCCAGAGTACGGTGTGTGAACCCATTTTACATTGAAAACAGCACCAATACCTTTTGGGATTGTGGATGAGCCATAGGCCAAATCTAGCCATGGGTAGCTTCTAGGGAATCCATAGAGGCCCCATATTCGATGTGCCTAGAGGAGAAAGGCATAGAGCCAAAGGCCAAATGTAGCCATGGGTAGCTTCTAGGGGAACCATAGAGGCCCCATATGCGAGGAACCTAGAGGAGAAAGGCCCTATGTGTGAACACATGGGAAAAAGTATAATTTCTTGTCTTCTAATAGGTTGGCGAGCATAATATCAAGTTAGCCAACTTTGTATCACCCTCTATATATAGTGCTCCTAGGCCTCATATTCAGTATCTCAGGCTATACCCTTTGTAATACCACATAACTAGATGCAAGCATTTAGAGGTCACACAAGCTATTCATATTCGACTGAACCAAAATTCATCATCCTAGGTGCTAGAGGGAAGCAAACACATAGGTATACAATTCTATCCATTAGAGTCCAAGGGCAACCAAAGCCCAATGAGCTCTCTATACAATGGTCAGTACCTATAGTCGTTTACAACCCTTCCATATCTCCATATCTTTTTTACAGTACTTAATAAAAGCAGATACACTCCATGGTGGGGGGTCTTATGAGGGTATTTGGGGACCTAATCTAGTGTGCACTTTCCTCCCCCTCCTCTCTCTCTCTCTCTCTCTCTCTCTCTCTCTCTCTCTCTCTCTCTCTCTCGTGCAAATCATCATGTGCACTTTCCACTCCCTCCCTTCCCCTCCCCCTCCCCCCCCCCTCTCTCCCTCTCTCTCTCTCTCTCTCTCTCTCTCTCTCTCTCTCTCTCTCTCATGTGCACTTTCCACTCCCTCCCTTCCCCTCCCCCTCCCTCCCCCCCCCCCTCTCTCTCTCTCTCTCTCTCTCTCTCTCTCTCTCTCTCTCTCTCTCTCTCTCTCTCTCTCTCTCTCTCTCTCTCTCTCTCTCTCTCTCTCTCTCATGTGAATCCTCATAAATCCAAGTGTTGAAAGCTGTTCTTAATCAAGTGCTAATGGGGTTGTCTAGCCATGCACCTAACTTGAAGGTTCATTCTTGTGCTATATCTAGTGACTAACCCGTCTACTCCAACTTGGCTTGGCGAGCGAGCTGATAGGAAACAACATATTTCATACTACCATCATCAAATGAGACCATGATTGGGTGTCTTGCTATAGTGCCATAGTACTTTAGGAGCTTCTTCTATTGGATTGAGTCCCCTTGTGTTGAGCTTTGACTCAAATTCAGTGCTAAAAGTTCTGATTTTTTTCTTCTTCCACAATGGCTGCTAAGAGAATTTGAGAGCTCAAGGCTTACTTCACCATGATTGACACACCTCTATGTGAGTGTTTGGACACCTAGAACGAGGCTCTTTCATGATGGTTGCTTCTCAGGTGGCTAAGGGTTGATCTTTTGGTTGAGACAAGGACCATGCTTCAACACATGTCATTGCGGGACTCTAAGGGTTAAACCTTGGAGAGGGACAATATTGATCTTCGATAGAATACACAGTCACACTTTGGAGATGACGTCTCCATACCTGGTATCGGCCTCAACATATATTCAAGAGCATTCACATATGCTCAAATTGCTGAAGCCATTAACCATTGACTAGGATCTCCTCAATCGGAGGCTGATATCTGTGTTATTGAAGGTCCAAGGAGTGTGGGTCCGGGCACTCGAGAATGTGTGGTTTGATGAGAGGCTATGAGCATATCATCCATAGCTGGTGTGGCATCTTCTCGTGGTTGGAGGAACTAAGTAATAGTGGAGGAACTGAGTAATAGTGGCCTGGGGCTAGGGTGTACGCATCCCATGAGGTCTCAACTCTCTAATCAGTGAGTTTGTATGGCAATAAAGCTCTAGTAGAAAGAGGCCTAGGCACCGCTGGATGATCCATAATCTTGGACAAGGACCTAAACCCCTTTCTAAAGAGATATAGTGGAACCTCCTTTGGATATCATAGTATATGTTGCACTTTCATACGAAGTGCAAATCCTCTCCTCACGAGGTATCTGCATGGCTTTCCCTATCTCTATCTTCTCAGGTGATGCAATGACACCCGCAAACTGGCCCACTTTGCAATCCGCATGTGACATGTATATGTCAAGATGTCTGGCCCTTAGGTGTAAGCCTCATGAAAGTATCCATGTAGTATTGTCATTTTTGTGATAGTGGCTCAAGTGGTTTTTGTATGTATAGTCCTAGTAGCAAATCATATCTGATCATCTTGAGACAGCTTGATGAATGGGGAGTTTGGGTCATATTAAAATGTCAGGAGAGGCGATCCTTCCTGAGTCCCAGCTAATCATATTTGATTACCCGATTACCCGCAAATTGGCCCACTTTGCAATCCGCATGTGACATGTATATGTCAAGATGTCTGGCCCTTAGGGTGTAAGCCTCATGAAAGTATCCATGTAGTATTGTCATTTTCGTGATAGTGGCTCAAGTGGTTCTTGTATGTATAGTCCTAGCAAATCATATCTGTTCATCTTGAGATAGCTTGATGAATGGGGAGTCTGGGTCATACTAAAATGTCAGGAGAGGCGATCCTTCCTGAGTCCCAGGTAGCTAATCATATCTGATTACCCGATTCCTGTTATCCTGACATAACCCAATAAATGGGGAGTCTAGGTTATATTAGAATGGCTGGAGGCGATCCACCTGAGTCTTTGCCTTGTGAACCAAGTGCATACCTAGCTATACCATGACTCGTGCCCCTATGTTGCCAGCTACTAGGAGGATTGTAAGGCAAACCTCTTGGGGGCCATGGAACTGATCCTACGAATGTATGTGAGTGTCTAGAAGAGCGCCTCTATTACCATGGGTTCTACAACAAAATTGACCAGGATAATATCACGTTGACGAATTGATGGTTTTTGTGTTGTATCATATGGGAGAGCATCATGAACTAAGGCCTCTCTATAAGATTGGGTGCCCAAAAGGGTTCTCTATACATCAATGTCTGAGTGACCCATGTGCGGAGAGCCTCTTGATAATCTACAATAAGCACAATGTCGTCAACATAATGTATTATGGAAACAAGGATGCCTACTAGTGATACTCCCCTCCCCTCCTTTATTAATGAAGGCCAAAATCTCACCGATGTAGAGGCCAAAGAGAGTGGGAGATAGTGGGCATCCTTGCTTCACTCGAATGATACTAGAGAGAGGAGAGAAGATACACAATATTGGGTCTCAAATACCCTGAAAGGGCCCCTTGTAATGAATTTTCTTGTGTTGCTATATTAAATGATTGGACTGATTGTAGGGTTGTATACCACTCTTGCACTAACCATATGAATGCACAAAAGACATATGGGCTGATAGATAGAGCTGGTTTCCCCTTTTCTCCCACTAGACAACATCTAAGCCATATGTCATGGCATGTGTGTAAACCATATGATTTGGTGGTAGTTAACAAAGCCAAATTTTGGGCTATGGGGCTATGGAAAACCCCGTGGGCACTTACCCTACATATGAAAAGCCTTAAAAAAGATCACTTATGGGCACACGAACAAGTGGGCAATGGGCATGCTAGAATAAAAAGGGCCAAAGATGATGGTGTGAAAGAGCCCTAAATTTGGGTACACTTATTCATGAGTTGGCTCTAGCAACCATTGAAGAGCCTATGTAAAGCTTCAGCCGCCCTTATCCAAGCATCTTGTCTACATCCTCATCCAACCTCGTGTAAGAATCACTCCCCAAGTAGCCAAAGGGGAGAAGTGCCCTCAAAGCATCCACCAAAGGCAAGAAAGAGAAAAATTCAAGCACAAAAAGGGAATCACCTGGTCATTAGAGTGTAGAGGTCACTTAAGACCACTACTGCACACATCTAGGAGGTTTATTTATTTTGACCACTACTGCACACATCTAGGAGGTTTATTTATTTTGACCACTACTGCACACATCTAGGAGGTTTATTTATATCAAAATATAGCCATATAGGTGTTGTGCCCTAACACATAGGTTAACTATTTGCATCAGAGGAAAATATAGACTTGAAGTACCTTATAAGACCTTATAGGAGGGTAAACTAGGTTGGCGAGGTGTAAGATAAGCGGTAGGGGTGGTTGAGGCACATCCCAAAGGCAACAAGAAGGGGTTTAGATGATGCCTAATTTAGCCAAAGATAAGTCTAGTTCTAGTCTACGTCAAAGTTATCTAGTGGATAGAGCAAGTAAATTATAATAGCACTCATCAAGCACTATAAAAGAGGTAAATACACCTACCAATAGGTGATGGCACACCAAACTAGGCCCCAATAATCCTCTTAAGCCGCCACCTATTGCTAGGTGTATTTACTTGTTAGATTGCAAAGAATGAAGTACAAGTAAATACACCTATTGCTAGGTGTATTTACTTGTTAGATTGCAAAGAATGAAGTACAAGATAACTCACTATTGCTATCCATATGCTTGCATACATATAGGGCTGATGTGGGAGTGATTTGGGTTGAACAATAACATCCTTTTCTGTGTGCATTAGATTCAAAACTTGCAGGCATGTTCGTGATGCGCTCAAGGGCCTATAGTGCTGTGTTTTGTTGTAGCTAAGCTTCCTTCTGTTGTACATTAAGGGCTACATTTTTGCTTGCTCTGATGGTGCTTCAAGAAGAAGGCAACATGTTTCGGCTATTGATAGTCACCCTATTGATGGAAAATGCATCGTTGCCTCCCACTTAAGTCGTGTTTTCTTGGCTGCGCAGGTGGTATAGCCGGGTACAACCCTCTTGAGTGAGAGATGCTTGCTTCTTGATCTCCAAGGAATGGTTGGCCTATGCTTTATACAAGCCCTAGGGTTGGCCATAACCCCACTTTAGCAATGAGTGTGCCCCCAACTTAAGGGCCTCTTCTTCACACCACGTATAACCCCTTTTATTGTAGGTGTGTGGAAAAAGCCCATAGCCTAATTATTCATGTTCCCAATTATTAGTTTTGATAGCCTTTGTGTTGTTAAATAATGAGTGGCTACCTTTGCAATTATGTCATGCACGCAGAGCTCAAGTAGGAAAACAAAAGCTATGATCATTAGAAGTTTCGTATGCTATTTTATTATTCTTAACATGAAATTATGGGCTGAGGAATTTGGACTCAATAGGTTAAAATGGAAGGAGAATGTTGTGAAGAACATATAAGCAGCATGTTGGGCAGGAATGTAGAGATGAAGATGAACAAAAACTTAGATGTAACCTTTTGCAACACCCATAAGATTGTCCAAATGCAACAAATCATACAGACAATGACATCATGCAATGGATATTAGAAA
The DNA here is from genome assembly GCF_041138505.1 of Cibotium barometz. Lineage (NCBI taxonomy): Eukaryota > Viridiplantae > Streptophyta > Polypodiopsida > Cyatheales > Cibotiaceae > Cibotium > Cibotium barometz. The sequence goes on along the minus strand of NC_141046.1, from coordinate 65,470,714 downwards.
TGCAAAGTTTGTGGGATTAATTCAAGGCTCCAAAAGAAATGCAAGGTGAGATATTATGTAGGCTTTTGTCACATGTGGGGCCTTCCAAGGTTAAGCAATCTGTTGCCCAAAAGAAGAGAAAATCACTAGTGTCCTTATTAGCTCATAAGCCTCGATATGGTGGAAGGGAGATTTCAATGGTAATCAGCTGGATATCATATAACATTAAACCAATTCTACGATTATATAAGAAAGTGAGAATGATTGAGTTGGAAAGATGGAGACTCTGCATAGGAAAGCTTTGGCAACAACACTCCCCAAAAATTTACAAACCAAGCATAGAGGACTACTATGTGGGAGAGGTAGTACATTGCACATGTCCCATAATGTCCTCCTCTCATTTAAAGAGAGATTGACAATGTGTTGTGAAAGATGCTCTATGTGCCAAACTCCATGGAAAGACATGGTGTCTTTTGATTACATGTCAATCTTAAGCCAATTGCAGCATTTGTATCAATCACACACATATTGCCATTAGATATAAGGGAGATGGCTAGATAAAGGTGAAGAAGAGCAATTATAGCATTTGTGTCAGTCACACACATATTGACATGAGATACTAGCAATGTGGAGAGCAAGAGGAGGATGGCTGGGTAAAGGTGAGAAAAAGCAACCAGATGTCATAAATGAATTTTGGGACAGCCAAAAATTTTGGCAATACCAAGATTTTTGGGACTTGATGAAATATTGATAACTTGCTCTCTTTTTTTCCCAAATCAATATTGTTGCAAAATGGTTTATTGAACATTTCTAGCAAATATGAGAAGCAAAGAGTTGGACATTGAATGCAATGAGAATAACAGAGAATACAAGTTCTCTAGTTCAAGGTGTAGAGCACAAATTTGTCACAATGAAGGAAAATGGTGAAGGTATGAAGTTTTATAAATTATATTTTTTTAATCATGCTTTCTAAGCTTACAAAAATTGATTTGATTTAATTACCTAGTAGGGAGATCCTAGAAACTTTGCATTGATGTGTCATTGGGGTGGATTTCAAGCCGCCTCTATGACACAAAAACATAGCAATATTATTGAAATGGTTGTGTTGAATGGAGGGAAGAGGGGAATAATAGGGCCACTCCCAATCATTTTCTTACCATTTAGTGTGATTTAATTGGAGAAAAAGAATGGGGATTTTTGGTAATTTTCTTGTTCCTTTGTTGAATGATCTTGAGAAGCTCTTCATCAATGGATTGAATGTTATTTTCAATTATCCTTGTTGCTCCAACATTGCTAAATGTCTTCAAGAATCTGATGAGGGATCGTGTTTTCTTAGAGGTACGCTTATACCATGGATAGGGGATCATCCAACTCAATGCAAACTTGGCCTATTTAAGGATGGTGGAAAAAGCGGATGTAGAAGAGATCAGCCTCTTACAAAGAAACTACCCAAAGGAGCTATGATACCCTACTATGTTTATGGTGCAAATAGGTATCAAGGTAGGTATTCACCTACGAAAAGGGATGTAGAAAAAATGCTTGAAGCCTTGCAAAAATCAAAGAGAGAAAGGACAAAGAAAAAAAAGGAGGAAATACTTGCAAGTGTTGGACTTTCAAGAGAATCATACCTATGGAGGTTATATCATTTATATGGCTTTAACCTTTGTTGTGACTTGGTGTATGATGTGATGCATATTTTTTCTTTAAGAAGTACATCAAAGTAATGATTAAGGATGTGAATAATGAAACAATGAAAGCAATTGAGAGTGCTTTGAAAAAGGCTACTGAATTGGTGTTAAAGATGCTAGTTTTGGGAGGGAGATGGCTAACAACTATAAGCAAGCACTATGGAATGTATGATATTGAAGAGAATCGGAAGTTTATACAGTGGTGCCTCTCCCACACATCTTGAACAATATTAGATAAATCCTTAATGTGCTAAAAAGTATTGGAATGTTACTTGTAGATATAGCACGTATATTCTACGATTATGGTAGGCAGAAAGGGTGGACTTTGAAAGACATACAAGTGACACAAAATTTACTGTTGTCATGGTATATAATCACAGAGGAATCATATAGACAAAATTCATCGTGTTTGAAACATATTACACGTTTGGTTTTGAATACTCAAAATCTCATCAAGTTAATGTGCTCTTTTGGATTATATATAACTTGAAGTCTATATGGAAATCTCTTGGAATATGGAATGCAAAGTTTTTAGATGATGTTTTGCATCGTGGTGGATCCCATGGAATTGTTCGGTGTTTTTCATGGTATTAGGAGTTTGAAAGAAGCGTTTCTAACTATCTTTCAACCTCTACAAATAATCATATTAATGCGATGATCTACATGCAATATCATGCCAAACTCCTATTTAAAAGAGTTCAAATCACATACATGTTGAAAAGGATGGATTTCTACCAAACGAATAAGCTTTGCTAGCAATTTATAAGTTATTGGAATCACCTCAACGCATTCAGAGTGATGAAAGTACAATGCTTGTGTGTGAGGAATGGCATAATGAATGCATAGTAGTGGTGTCGTTAGAGAAGGTAGAAATCTAACTAATAAAAAAAGCTAAGACAATGCTATTGTTGCCATCATGCAAAAGCATAATAAATGTGCTTGTGGGTCCATCCAAGCAAAAAGTTAGTATGGTAAGTTCATGCAATCATGTTGAACTAAGTTCTCATTGGAGAGATTCTATACTCATAAGTTACAAAGTATGTTGGAGAGATTCTCTACTCATAAGTTACAAAGTATGATATTCAAAACTTTTTATGGGTGGAAAGAAGTATCCTAATGATGATAATGTCATATTGTAGAAGTCTTGTAGAAGTCTTCACAACACGTCCATGCGTAACAAAATCTCCTAGTCTATAAGTTGCAAAAATCCGTGGTATTTTTAGGATCCATGGAATTTCATGATGTTACAAGTTTGAAAGAAGAATTTTAGAATATCTTTCAATTCCTACAAATAATCATTCTAATGAGATGACCTATATGCAATATCATGTCAGACTCCTACTCGTCTCGAAAGAGTTCAAAATCACCTATATGCTGAGAAGGATGGATTACTACCCAAAAGAGCTTTGTTGACAATACATAAGTTATTAGAATTACGTCAAGGCATTCATAGTGATGAAAGTAAAATGCTTGTGTGTGAGGAACGACATAGTAAATGGATAGTAGTGGCAATGTCAGAGAAGGTAGCAATTGAACTGATAAAAAAAAGCTAAGACATTGCCTTCATTGCCATGCAAAAACATAATGCATAAAAAGGGAGTGCTAGTAGGTCCATCCAAGTGAAAAGTCAGTATGGTAAGTCCATGGGAGCATGTTGAACTAAGTGCTCATTGGAGAGATTCTCTACTCATAAGTTACAAAGTATGCTATTCAAATATTCTTAAGGGTGGGACAAAGTATACTGCTGGTAATAATGTCATATTGCAGAAGTCTTTAACACGTCCATGCAAAATAGATTCTCCTAGTCTACAAGTTCCAAAAATTTATGGTATTTTCTCTCGCCCCACGAACATCATGGAGAATTTTTAAGTCTTTGTCATTGTCAAATACTTCAACTTCAGTAATGACTTAAGTGTGCTTCAAGTAAATGAAGCAATTAGGATGAGAATTTTGGCATATGATGAGCAACTACTGAAAGTCTTGGGAATTAAAACTGCATGTGATATATGTCATAAATGTTTCTTTATGTTATTGGGAATTGAGGGTGAGTAGATTATTTACAAAATGAATGACCTCACAATCCATAGCCACCTATTTTGGAGCCTAGAAGGTCTGGTTGTGTTCCACCATGGTTGGAGGAAGAGGACATTATGGTGGTAATCATAGCTCAATCTCAAAGGGTTGTGAGTGCACAGTCACAAATGTTGGAAAAGTATTTTCTCAATGCTACACCCTCGTGATGTTTTTGTGGGTGATGGATGTGCTCTTTTCTGTAAGCCCCCTCCCCCTTTATGAGGAGTAGCCATTGTGACACTCAAGAGGTTTCCATTTTAGACATTGGATGGTAGCCAAGTATGGCTAGATGGTTAGGAGATAGATTATATAGACTAGGCACTCTGCCAAGTAGGATGCATGCTTGTGCAGACTAAGTGACCCTATTATGTGTGGGTTCTGGATAGTAAACCGAGAGCACACTATTCTCGGGTTACGAGGAGTTCATAGTTCATACTTCATATAGTACCTAGTTCTCAGGTTGCAGGGAGTTCATAGTTCATAGTACATATATCTCATCGATGGATACATGTGGTCATGGGTAGGGTCCGACGCCAACCTACCATAAGGGTTACTATATATGGGGGGATTTGTGAAACTCCATAATCATCGAGTTCATTGTGTTCAAGCACTCTTATAAGCAAGACATCTTCTATACAAAGTCCAACTTGCCATCAAAGATCCTTCCCTACCGGAGCACACAGGTAGGCGAACACCATCAATTTATAATCAAGTTTTTTGTAAGCAGTAATATTGTTTACTCTCTTCTTTCTACAATTCAAAGCTTTGTATTGTGTTGATCTAGATTCTGGTACTACTATGTATTCTTGTATAGTATCACAGCAAAGGAATTAAGCAAAGATTTTTTTTGGTAGTTTGCTATCTAAAGGAAGATTTGGAGAGATGGGGCCCAACCTGGAAGTAATGCAACTATTCCTCATGCTTGCCATCCACCTTTTGGTGATGAGAAGTTGGATGGGATAAATTACACTCTTTGGAAGTTCAAGATTAGGTCCATTCTTGATTCATATGAGTTGTGGGAAACCACAATAGGGGGTTAATATAAAGCCTAGTCCTACTTTGGATCCAATAGATCCACTACAGGATGATACCATTAGATCTTGTTGTTGCTTTGGCATGGAGGCAAAGGAATGTAGATACACTATATGCCATCCATCACCAGTGTCATTGATTTGGTGATGACTCTAATTCAGCATACTACCACAGCTTCTAAATCATGGCAAGTTCTAAAGAACTAGTATGAGACAGGAATGAGACAAGGATTCAAAACCATAAGCCTTGCCTTGTACTTATCCAATGTACCATCAGGCTTCTAATTGGCCTTCCAAACCCACTTGGTGCCAACAACCTTCTATTTTGCAAGATGATCCACAAGATCCCAAGTAGGGTTCTCTCAAAATTGAGTTAAACTTTGACCTCATGGCCCCTGTCCAGTTTGGATTTGCCAATGCTTCCTCCAAGCTCAGCTCCTATACTTTCATTATAGCTCGATCTTTTGTGATTCTTGGTAGAGCTTTCCCATCCAAGAGCTACTTCACCCATTAGGATATGGCCCCTTTTATGAGGTGTTGCAAGCTTCTCTTGGATCTATAAATAGCTGGCTAGCTCTTCTATAAAAAATTTGGGGGAGGAGAGAGAGCTTGAGCTCTTGCAAGCACACACATACTCACACAACAATGGATAACACATACACAAAGATGGAAGGTTGAAATCTTCTTCTTCTTCTTCTTACTCTCAAAAGAAGGCTATAAAAGATATGTGAACATGCAACATAAGTACTAAAGTACTATGTACAAGTGGTCTATAATGTGAACACGCTAAATAGGTGAGATGGCAAGATAAGTATGCCATAACTCGGTGGGTGGACTATGTAGGTCTAGTCATGCTGCAAAATCACTAGGCGAAGATCTGTCGTGTTGTGTACCAAACACACCAGTGATATAAATGTAGAATGGTCAACTAGGCATGTCGTGAGTGTTAGATCTAGTTGAGATTGATATCTCAACACTCCCCCTAAAGCTCAACTCCATCTCCAAGACTCTAAGCATGCTACGCAATTTGTGAAGCTTCTTAGCTCCGAAGGCCTTGGTAAAAATATCAACAACATGCTCCTCTAAGCTGACATACACGAGATCAATATCTCCCGTCAAGACGTTTAGGGTTTAGGGTTTAGGGTTTAGGGTTTAGGGTTTAGGGTTCTAATGAAGTGATAGTGGACCCCTATGTGTTTGGTCTGTGCATGAAACATTGGGTTTCTAGTCAACTGTATGCTACTAAGGTTGTCACAATAAATGAAAACCTTCATGTCCACATGTAGCCCCAAATCTCCGCGTAGCTTGTGTAACCAAGCTACCTTACATGGCATTATAGCAGCCCTACACTTTTTGCCTCAGTACTCGACAAGGCAACTATTGGTGGTGGTTGTTTCTGATCCAAGTAATAGCACCACTCCTAAAAAAGGAAAATATAAATCCATTAGTAGATCTTTGTCCAAGATGCTACCAACCTAATCTGCATCAGTATATCCATACATGTATAGCTTTATACCAGCCTCATAAAAGAGACCACTATGGACCTCACGTAGCGTAGTGTGTGCCTCACACCATACAAATGTGGTTACCGAAGAACTTGTATAAACTATCTCTCCAACCCAAATGTGTAGTTCAAGTATGGCTTGGTGATCATCATATAGATCAAGCTACCCACCACTATCTTCATGTACATAGTGCGATTCTCCAACATCTCACTTGTATTCACACTCATCTTGCCAACCATATTTTGACAACATGTCCAAGTCATACTATCGTTATGATAGCCATATACTATGAGGTGTCCTGATGACCTCAATGCCAAGAAAGTATCTCAACTCACCCAAATCCTTCATGTCAAACTTCTTCTTGAGGAGACCCTTCATATTCTCAACTTCTTGCTCTTTGTCACCCCCAATAATCAAGTCATCCACATAAATGGTAACGACAATCCCCTTATCACTCTTTCGCATATAGAGTGAATGATCTACATCTGCCATATAAAAGCCAATGGTGACAAGATACTCAGTGATTTTGTCATGCCATGCTCTTGGTTCCTGTTTCAGACCATACAAGGCTTTATGCATCTTGCATACATAAACTGCGTGACTCAAATCTTCATAACTAGGTGGTTGGCCCAAATAAACTTCTTCTTGCAACTCACCAGGTGGTTGGTCCAAATAAACTTCTTCTTGCAACTCACCATGAAATCCATCTCATGTAAGACCCAACCTTTTCATGCAGCCACTACAAATATAGCTCTCACGGTTTCCATCTTGGTAATGGGGTTGAATGTCTCCTCATAAACAATGTCATAGGTCTAAGCATAACCTTTAGAAAATAATCTAGCTTTGTACTACTAATGCTTCCATCTGAGTTGTGCTTCGATACACCCACTTACATCCAATGGCCTTTTTACCCTTAGGCAAAGGCACCAGTTCCCATGTCTTATTTGCATCCAATGTAGCCATTTCGTTATCCATGGATGTATCTCAATTTTTTATGTCCAACAACATCCTCAAAACATGTGGGTTCAACATCCTCCACAACCTTTGCCATGTATGCATAATGGTGAGCTACATTACCATGATACATGAATCTCTAAATAGGGTTTTTGACCCTATTCGACCTGTGTGGTCTAGGATCTATCCTTGATGTCATCATGGCTGCCTCAACCTTCCTTACTATAGGTGTCTTGATAGCTAGAATCCCAAACTCCTCGTTAAGGGAAATATCAAACATACCAAGGGGCTCATCAACCTTCTCTTTGCCTTTATGTGATGCACTTGCTGAATTTGTAGGATTGATATCCTGATGCAGCTTGCCACGCCATGGTCTATCAATAGATCCATTGCTAGAGAACTCTCTCAATCCACTCAACGACTGTGATTGCTGACCTGCATTTTGTGCAACCACCTGTTCTTGTGTATCAACCCCAATCAAGTCTTTTACATTAGCATACCAGCTGCTCATCTCATTAAATACAACATCCCTGCTCACCCTCATCTCATATGTGATAGGATTGTAACATTTGTACCCCTTTTTCTCAAGGGAGTAACCAATGAAAACATATTTTTTAGCCTTTGGATCGAGCTTACTACATAGCTCATTAGGGATATATACATATGAAATGCATCCAAAAACTTTTAGGTGTGACAAATCTGCTTTTCTACTAGTGTACTTCTCCTCTAGAGTCATACCATGCACTGTTGTGGATAGTCCTGTTCATAATGTAAACTATAGCTGCAAATATTTCAGTCCAATAATGATGAGGCATGCTCTTCTTAGCCATTAATTCATGGGCAACTTCTGCAATGTGTCTATTCTTCCTCTAAGAAACACCATTTTACTGTGGATTGTTCCTGTATGTAAATTGCCTCTGAATTCTATGCTTTTTCAGAGACACATTGAACTCATTGGAGAAATAGTATCCCCCTCCATCTGACCTCAAGCACTTTATCTATAAACCTATTTGTTTTTTAGCCAACGTTCTAAAATTTTGAAAATGAGTAAAAACTTCACTTTTCTCCTTTTCATGAAGTACACCCATACCTTCCTTTTGTGGTCATCAATGAAAGATACATAATACCGACATCCTCCCATTGATATCTTCTTTGTCGCTCCCCCATACATTTGAGTGCACCACATCAAGTGCCCTCTTGCTTACATTTCTGTCATGTGGAAATATATTCTTTGTTTGCTTCCCAAATTGACATGCTTCGCAAACTTTATGCATTCCATCCACCTTAAACTTTGGAAAACCTATAACAATTTCAGAATTTTGCATGGACTTAAATTGTTGCTCATTTACATGACCAATACATTTGTGCCAAATATCTATATTATCTACCACAACACCTGCACCTTGTGTAAACATAGCAGCTTTGACTTCTAGTATGCTTGCATCCAAAGAAAACATTCTGCCCACTCTGTAACTAAACGACATTTGTTCTGAAGTCCTCTAGCAGCCAGCAGGGTTGAAGCATACCTGCAAACCCTACTCAATCATTTGCCCAAATGAAACTAGGTTCTTTGTGATGTTGGGCACATGAAGTACATTTGCCCAATCATTTGCCCAAATGAAACTAGGTTCTTTGTGATGTTGGGCACATGAAGTACATCAGACAAGTACTTCATCTTGTCATCCTGCATAGCCAATGGCACATTCCCAATATGAGTAATAGGATGAGCTGTGTCATCCCCCCTCTCTACATAACCTGGTTTTTCCAAGTTGTTAACATCTCTAAACCACTCACCATGATAAGTCATGTGGTTAGAGGCTCCCAAGTCCACATACCATACATCATTAGCATTTGTGGATACATATGCAATCATTGTATTTACCATGTGCTACATAACAAATAAATGCTCATATCTATCTTCAGCCTGCTTTCTTGAAGACGTATAACTATTTTGTTGTAATTTCTCATTCTTAATCACTATGCCTCCTTGAGACATTCTGTAAAAAAATGACCTAGTTTGCCACAATAATAGCAATCTCTAGAACCTGTTCTTCCTGATTGTTGTCTATTCCAATTGCCATGGCCTCTTTGGCTCCCCCCTGCCTTGAGATTGACCTCTTCCACGTGTGTGTAATTTTTGTTGTTGCATATCATCGGACTGTTGTTGTGCATAATTTTGGTTTCCATGTCAACCACCACAGCCTCAACCAGGACCTCTACCTCTGCCTGTGCCTTTACCTGAATTGGAGTAGAAGGCATGTTCTGCTGTGTTCGTACTGGGTGAAGAAGAGTCCTCACACCTAAATTGGAGTAGAAGACATGTTCTGTTGTGTTCATATTGGGTGAAGAAGATTCTTCACCAAGGGACTATTCTTCTATGATCAGCATAGACACTAAGTCCCAAAAGTTGGGAACATTCTCCTTGACTACAATGGAGGTCTTTAATATCTTGTACTCTTTGCTAAGCCCATTCAAACATAGGCTTACCAAATCATCATCTTCCATTGATACATTGATAGACCAAAGGGATTCAACAATGCCCTTGATCTTTAAAGCATACTCATTTTGATAGACATGATTTTCTTCTCCACAATAAGCAACTCTTGTTTTAGCTGCAGTTTCCTTGCCTTTGTGTTGGTAAGGAACATCTACACCGGGTTCTACCATACAACTGTTGGAGTGTTGGTATCTTGTATGTGTCCTATCATTGTGTTTGTGACATTGATTGAAAGCCAATACATGACTTTCCTTGCACCCTCGTTCTAGTCCTTGAATGCCTTTACATATGCTAGAGTGGCATTCTCTTCAGGCAACTCTGGAGGCTCCTCATTATCTCTTTTGACATAGTCCCAAAATCCTTTATCCATTAGGAAATTAATCATTCTAAACTTCCAAGAATGGAAGTTGTTCTTTTCTAGCTTCTCACTGACAATCAGATTGATTCCGTTAGACATGTTTGCCTACGATAACCAAAAATCTACAAACAAGCAATTTCTATATGCAACATGTTAACATGACAGTATCACTTGTCACTGTCGCTGGTACTTCTACACAAATTTTATATCACCATATGTGACGAGAGTAAATGTACATACACCCAAGATTAACAATACATGTGTAAACACTATCAGCACTCCCAAAATGCACTGTTGCACTGCAATAACCGGGTTTTGAATAGAGACAGTTCTCAACTTGAACTTTGTTAAATTTGCAGCAATGTGATGAGCTATGGTGGATCAAATGCTAGAATCAACATCATTAACAAAGAGATTAGATGATAATTAAGATGTGATTAGTGAGCAATTAACTGATAGCTTAATGTAGGCATGGATAATTAAAAACCAGCAAATTCTCATTAGGCCAATCCCTCAATTTATAGGGTTTACATCCAAGCATCTAATCCCACTGATTTCTCCTTGATTCACTCCCCCTCTTGCGTGATTCTCTCCACCTCTTCCCAGAATATCTCCACACCTCCTAAATCTCCTCATGCTACCCTTTATTCTCTCCCAGTAGATACTTCTCACCTTTTCACAGGTTCTCTCACATTTACAGATTCTCTTTTACAGCCTCTTGCTAAGGGCTTGTTCCCGCATACACCCTATTCACTTGTATATTTCAACACCTCCCCTCAAGTGAATACTCTTAGCACACTTGGACCCTATACCAAGTTTCCCTCTTACTTGATAGTCTGTGACCAGTGCCTCAAGTCCCTAAACTCATAGTCCTTGACACACACACTCTCTCTCTATGTGTCTAAGGCTACTACAAGTACTCGTGACCTTGACTAAAGTGCTCACACATACATCTATCACATGGCCTACATTATCGGTGGCTCAGAGGTGGTTTTACTCTGTTGGGACAGGTTACATTAGGTTGTGGGTTTCTCTCTCTCTCTCTCTCTCTCTCTCTCTCTCTCTCTCTCTCTCAGAAAAGATGATCTGACTCCACTTCCTTAGGAGCCTCCATGAAGTTTGCCGATGTCGTTTCTTCTCTGCCACACTGGGTTTGCTGTAGCAGTCTCTTGCCATGTGTCTTGGCTTTCCACAGTTGTAGCAAGTGAAGGTCCTTCCTCCTACTCTGTCTCTTCCTCGTCCTTGTCCTCGAGAGAATCCTCCTCGGGTGAAGAATGCTTTTTCTTCTCCTGCTCTTGAGTCCAGCCATTTCTTCTCTTTGCCTCTGGTCTCTTGCTCTAGTAGAGCTCCTTTTATCTCGTGTAGCTTCAATTCAGGTACATTCTTTAATGTTGCTACAATGTTTTCATATTCACCTTTGTCCACACTCTTCAGAAGCACTGCTAGTGCCTCATCATCTTCTACCTTTTTGCCAATAGCTGTCAGTTGTTACTTAATGCTTTTATATTTGTTCAAGTGTGTGATTAAAGATTCACTTTCCTTCATATCCAATTTATAGAATTGCATTAACAGATTTATCTTTGAATTTTTAGCTTGTGTGCCGAATAATTTATTGAGTTCATCCCATGCATCTTTTGCCCAATGTATCCCTGTGATGTGATGAATGATTTCATCATTTAAACTGAGTGCGATAAGTCCCAATGCTTTTTCATTCCTGCTCTTCCCCTCATTTTTCCCTCTCACCTCTGGGCATTCATCTCTTCCCTCAACTAGCCCCCACAGATTTTTCCTCATGAGCAGATACATGGTTTTTGTCTGCCATGTGTAAAACTGCTCCCCATTAAATTTTGGCTCTCTTGTGCCGTACTCATGATGATGTGAAGGGGGTCTTACCTCTCTTGATACAATTTCAAGATTCAAGGGCAGTGTCTACCCTTTTACAACTCAATCTGGTGTTTAGGTGATGATTACAACAGATTTATCAGCATAAAATCACCAGAAATTACATTAAATCAAGGGTAACAAATCTGTACGGAATGGTTGGAGTATCAAACCATCTCCGAATTGCAATCTAAAGTTATAGGGATCTGTATCAGATACCTAATGGTTAATTTAAACCCTCAATTGCACCAAAATATAGTGATTAGTACTGATTAATCATTGATTAGTAAATTAATCCTCTATTTTGTGTACAGAAAATAGAGTATGCGGGGAGTCCAGATTTGAGGCCTTAGAGTTCAAATGAGCTCAAATCCTTTCAAGGCCATCAATAGCAATTAGTCTAGTAGAGGATTAAGCCAAGAAACACAAGATTTGACTAAACATTGAATGCTTAATCTCTGTTTTACCAAAGTCACCTATAGATTTGATGAAGAGCTTGGATCTCACTGTAGACTTGATCAAATCCAAATCTGTCTTCACCAGCTTGTAGAGCACCCTTGAAAACCCCTAGGGCTAAGAGGAATTAGACCCATTGCAACTAGAGAAGAAGAGATATCATTTTTTCCTCAAAAAATGGTGCCTGCAAATTAGTGAAAAACAGCAGCTCTAGTAGGCGGTTTGACGTTTTTTCTTGCTGGGCTAAAGCACAAGGGAGGTGGCTATGTATGGCTAAGAGCTTTTGCCCTAATGTTTCTCTTGGAGGGAGATCAAGCCCCTCCACTGGCTGGGGGTGCAGAGATTAGTTGAAAAAAGAGGTAAAAAAATCTACTTATCTACTAATCCTAATTAGCCAAGTGATTAGCAAGATAATGGGCTCATAAACTTGATGGATTCTAGGCTAGGCTCTGATACCATGTTAAATTTGCAGCAATGTGATGAGCTATGGTGGATCAAATGCTAGAATCAATATCATTAACAAAGAGATTAGATGATAATTAAGATGTGATTAGTGAGAGCAATTAATTGATAGCTTAATCTAGGCATGGATAATCAAAAACTAGCAAATTCTCATTAGGCCAATGCCTCAATTTATAGGGTTTACATCCAAGCATCTAATCCCACTGATTTCTCCTTGATTCACTCCCCCTCTTTTGCTTGATTCTCTCCACCTCCTCCTAGAATATCTCCACACCTCCTAAATCTCCTCATGCTACCCTTTATTCTCTCCCAATAGATACTTCTCACCTTCTCACAGGTTCTCTCACATTTACATATTCTCTTTTACAGCCTCTTGCTCTAAGGGCTTGTTCCCGCGCACACACCCTATTCACTTGTTTATTTCAACAAACTTCTCGAAACTGCTCAAAACCACTTGCAGTGGTCGAATGGAGGCCTTAGTGCACCCGAAATGAAATTCTGGCCGTAAAGCTTCAAAATAATGTACTATGCACAGTGCAAGCACCTCCATGCCTACAAAGACAGTGTTCGAAAACACATGGATCTAAGCATGGCTCAAAGATAACACAGCCATAATGATGAGATTAACAACTTGATTAAAAGGTAATTTAGCTAGTGATTAAGTATTATAATGGGACCATAAGATAGACACAAAAACATACATAATCTCACATTAATCACACACTCAAATGAGCCAATATTACATCATTTTATAGCTCTCATGGAGCTCCCATCTCACAAGATGTGTGCACCTTAGTGCCAACCATATGTCCATACATGCTCACACGACATGTGGTCTCTTGCACTTTCTATGTGCTACCTTTTTAAAGTTTGACTTCACCTCTTACAGATGACCATACAAATCAACCTTTGCCAATGTACCCTTAGTCTATCCTTTTCTACTGTGCATGCTCCTTCCCTTGCTCTATTCATTTTCCCCCCTCACACATTGCTTTTCTCAACACCTCCCCTCAATGTGATGAGGGTCTATTACCTAGCTTGTATTGACCTAGCCTACACTCCATACTCATATGGTTGGAGTGGTTCGTCTAGGTTGCTCTATGAGCTACAATGTTGGCTTTGTCTTGACACTTTACACATCGGGAGAGTGGGGTTACAACCAAGAGTTAGAAGCCATGACATTTCTCACTTACTTGATGTAGCCTCCATCCTGGGAAGCCTTTGTCTTCATCTTCTTTACAACCTTATTCATGTCCATGTAGCTCAGCTTGGTCTTCTTCTTTGTTGACTCAGAGGACTGCTTCTTGTTAGTTGGCTTATTCTCCTCCTTGGGAGAGTCATCACCTCCTGCTTCTTGTTAGTTGGCTTATTCTCCTCCTTGGGAGAGTCATCACCTCCTCTCTTACTTCTTTGATTGCTAGGTCCATCCTATTTTCATTTTTGTTTAAGGTCTTGGTAGCTTTGTTAATTTTAGGATTTTCAATGAAAGCTCCTTTTGATGATGCATGAATGCTATATGTCTTACAATCATGAGTTTTTAATGTAATGCTCAACATCATGGCCATATGAACAACCCTTTTGGAATGCATGTGAGTAACCTCTTACAACCTTATCTTTAATTTTTTTATTTAAAAAAAAGGGTTTCTACATGTTAAAAACCTAAGGTTTTAATCAACCTTATCGTTTTGGTTGTTGTCGCTACTTGTGGAAGTGGTGGTCCCTCATCGTCTATGGAGAAGGTTGCCTGGCTGTTGCTAAAGTTCACTCGTCGGCCAGCTGCACTCTAGTGTTTCTCTCTCTCATAGTCTTTGTTAGCCAATGAGAGCTACACAACTAGCACAACTTGCTCCCGCCAGACTCTTCTCTAATTGCTCTGGCCTAATAACTATCTCCTTTTATGTCTATTGGTGTTTTTGTTGTTTGCGCTCGCACAACTATAGTGCAATTTTGCAGTGGACCAGGCGCAAAGTAGTAGATACCATCATCACACAACGACTCAAACAAAAGACACACAACAAGCAGCAGATGGCTAGAGCAACCAGTAGTAGACAGAGACTACAATAACACAAAAGCCACACTGCTGTGAGGTGAATCACTTGGCTTTTGTGTTATTGTAGTCTCTGTCTCACTGGTTGCTCTAGCCATCTGTTGCTTGTTGTGTGTCTTTTGTTTGAGTCATTGTGTGATGATGGTATCTCTACTACTTTGCGTTTGGTCCATTGCTGTGCAGACAATACAACCAGCACAACAGATGACCAACAATACTCTTGTTTTGTTACTACCAAGCCTTTGTGCTACTCCACATTACTTTGTGTTCCCCTTCTTCTCTCTCTTCCTATGTAGATTTAAGTTGCTATTTGAAGCTCTAAATGACAAGTGCAAGCTTGTTGCAAAGATAATAGAGAAGATAGACTGCTTAATTAACTCAAGATTTTAAGCTTGAAGATTTTCTCTCTCTTATTTATTAGGAAAAGCACTCTGAACACAAAATGAAACACTCCTAACCATAGCCATGGCTTTGATACCATGTTAGAAAACACATGGATCTAAGCATGGCTATGGTGGCTCAAAGATAATCATAGCCATAATGATGAGATTAATATCTTGATTATAAAAGGTAATTAAGCTAGTGATTAAGCACTATAATGGGAGCATAAGATAGAAACAAAACCATACATAATCTCACATTAATCACACACTCAAATGAGCCAAGATTACATCATTTTATAGCTCTCATGGAGCTCCCATCTCACAAGATGTGTGCGGGCCTAGTGGCAATAATGTGCCCATAAATGCTCACACTACATGGACTCCCTTGCACTTTCCATGTGCTACCTTTTTGACCTTTGACTTCACCTTTTACAAGTGACCATACAAATCAACTTTTGCCAATGTACCCTTACTCTATCCTTTTCTAATGTGCATGCTCCTACCCTTTCTCTATTCATATGTTGCACCCTCACATATTGCTTTTCTCAATGGACAACTCCTCAATTGGAGATGTGTAGCTCCTAGAGCTACCCAGGGGGTGTCGTACCTAAACAAGAAGGGAAAAAGATGGTGATACTCTTCCCCATGTAGCACTTCCTTTGACTTCATAGCTTCCTTTGCTTGCCACTCATCTCCTTAGCTTGAACCATCCTCTGATACCATGAAAAGATTTGGGGGAGGAGAGAGAGCTTAAGCTCTTGCAAGCACACACACACACACATACAGACACATAGCAATGGATAACGCACACACAAAGATGGAAGGCTGCAATATTCTTCTTCTTTGTACTCTGAAAAGAAGGCTACAAAATATAAGTTAAAACTTAACATAAGTACTAGAGTACTATGTACAAGCGGTCCATAATATGAACACGCTAAATAGGTGAGCTAGCAAGATAAGTATATCATAACTCGGTGGGTGGATTATGCAGTCTTAAAGTTACACTTTTATTTTAAATTTAGGATCCCTAGAGAGGATTCACAAGGGAAACTCATACAAAGGAGGGATTCTTTTTTTTTTTTGCATGCAAGTGTTAAAGTTTTCCTTTTTCTAACCCATGTTGGGATGCCTCTTGGGATGGACTAGCTAAATCATTAGAAACAAGTGGGTGGTGGTATGGCAGTGAAGGTGGAGGCAAGGTGGGAAGTGGAGGCGATGTTGATGCTCTGAGTAAATCCCCTAGAGATGTGTTGATTGGGGAAGTGTCTAGGGGAGAAAATGATGGTGAGGGTGGAGTCAAAGAAGGTAGGATATTTCCTGATTCTATGCAATTGGTGTTCTTAGCAATTATAATGTCCAATGCTAGTGTCTAACCCTTCCATAACATGAGATATTCATGCAATGGCAAGTGTAAATTAGCCCAAATACTTAAAAAAAACAGTGCCTATAAATTTTTAGAAATGTACCCTGAATTGGGTAGAGAGTTTGAGCTATCAAATGAGAAGGAAATTTTCAAATTAACACATACAAGGATGTATCAAACCCTAATTAGAAGTCCAACCCTTAATTTCTTAATAATTGTCTCTAATTATCATTAATGATGAGATTAGAAAAAATATTACATATATTTCCCACACTCTATAAGAGATTTGAGAGATATATTTGGAGGAGTTTTGACTATGGAAGTGAGACTTACACCAAGGAAGAACAAGACTTGTATACCTTCAAATGTTTACATCTAAACATTTAATATTGCCAGATTTGAGCTCTCTAAAAGAGGACAGAAACTAGTGCTAAATTGCTTCTTGATATCTTTTGTTTTGTTTTGATTTACCTTTAGATCTTGATAATAATGCTCTCCAAAATGTATTAAGAGTTTGAGGCTAGCTCAAATCATAGTACAAATACTTCAATGATAAGATCTACAGCTAGATTTGAAGGTGGGTAAAGAATGATGAAAAATAGATTACTAGTGATTAGGGCTTAATTATAAACAACTGATAATGATTAGGGTTGGATTTGAAGGTGGGTAAAAAATGGAGTAGTACAATGATGCTTAATTGTAAATAACTAATAGAGATGACTTGATGCTTTAGATTGATGAGGGGATGGTGGAGGCTCTAAGAGACCATGTGGAAATCCAACATGGGAGAAAGTTATAGAGTGTAGAAATTAGTTAAACTCATGGCTCTATCATAATAGAGTAATAACAACAATTAGCTTAGCAGATTACAAGGCAATGATATGAGATGAACATACATAAATTGCATTACATGGGTGCCTTAGGATGAGGATACATCATGATTAGCCACCACTAATTTGACCCTATTCATGATTAATATAGCTCCCACTAATCAAGGGCCACCTCCCTCCACCGTATCACTATGTCCCCCAAATGATAGTTGCAATGTTAGATCTTGGCTTGATGCATAATTGCAATGTTAGATCTTGGCTTGATGCATAATCCCCTATGATAATTGCAATTCCATCTATCTAGGTAGGGGTTATGAGTAACAAAACCACTTGAAGAGGGCTAGTTTTCAACTTATCGACAAATGGATCACAGATCCATTTTCCTCCTCATATGAGATGTCATGCTAGCAGGAGGACGCCCGTTTGAGGAAATATTGGAAGAGGTGTGAGTGCCAAAGAATCCTTCCATGGCTCTTCACCACCAAGCTGACACCCAACTTTCGATGGCAACTTGTGTGATTCTTGGACCTCCCTTTTGGGGAGGTAAAATAATCGTGTTCGCAATGTCCCACTTTGATGCAAGCTATGTGGCCATATTCCCCTGACCAAAGGAAGTCCCTAAAGAGCCATTCAACTTGTAAAATGGAGGACCTTGGAGGACTAGCAGAAGGTGCATGACCTTGGAGGAGGACTAGTAGAAGGTGATACATATGCTAAAATGTAAGCTCCAACTTGGGGGAGGACTAGTGAAGGTGACATATGTGCTAAAATGTAAGCTCCAAAATGCCATGTGTGTGCATGTGTAGGTGTGCTGCACCATGTGTGTATAGGCGAGTTGTGTAAATATATCTGGTGTGAGAGTATGACTGGTTTGAGAGTTTTGTAGGGGAATAATATTTTGATTAGCTAAGTGTATTTATGAACTTGATTTGATGAGAATGTTCTAAATTGTGTGGAATAGATGAGGTTATGAAACCTATAAAACATTATATTTTGGAATGGATTAATTTGAGAAAGATTTTATGGTGCACGTCTTATGGTTGAGTTTATTTGTAATTTATCTTCATTCTCAAAAACATTTCTTGTTCTCATGGTTGTTGGTACTGTGGATCCATTTCATACTCCTTAAAGCCTTCTATGGTTCCTCTACCCTCACCATGTTTATAAACATATGCCTTTTTCCTCCCTCAAACTTTCTATCTCTGCATAAGCAACACAACAACACCCCAAAACTTGCCCCTAGAACTCTTTCAATGATGTAGCAAGGTTTGCATCTGGTGAGGTGGAACCATTTCCATAGCTTGGAGTTTTGTTCTTCTAAGATGGCAAAAGCTCACAATAATTTAACACTTGATGGGCTCTAAAGCATCATTATAGCGACCAGAAGTGCATGTGGTGGTCACACATGTAAAAGTGGGAGAGTGTTTAAGCTCACCCTAACGTGTCATGGGAAGTTACCTATCCACCAAGCTTGAGCTATGATCAAGAGCTCCATCATGACCTCTCTTCGCCCCCCACCACGATCCTGCCACACTCATTGTCACACCGAGGTGGTTGCTAATCCTACAGATGGTGCAACCTCTCTCGCAAAGATCATGTGGGATCTTTGCGGAAGATGATCACGGTGATAGCCTAATCATTTAAGCAAGAGGGAGAGAAGAAGTAAGAGAGAAAGAGCAATTAGCACTAATCACTCCCAAACCCAACCCCTAAGCACACAACATATGCTAGATTAGAGAGAGAGAGAGAGAGAGAGAGAGAGAGAGAGAGAGAGAGATAGATTAGAGAGAGAGAACACTCCACTTATATTGCATAAATGGGAGAATGTGTTACAAACAAGAGAAAATGTCTTTTATAGTTCCAAGGCTTTTCCCACTAGGCCGCCCGGGAGTAAGTGACCCGAGCACCCAAAACATAGCTACAAGGCTTTTCTTTATGGTTTGGCCAACTGATTGAGATCCACTTGTCTGGCCTTTGAAGCTCCAGACTTGGGAGCGTCTTTAGGACATTTTCCTCATCAAATGATGGGATTTATAATATAGTGGGTGCGCCCATTACATAAGTGTGCGGACATAGTTATATAGAGATGTGTTAACCATATGTGGTTAACATACTCCCCTTCCTAAACTCGATCGCGTCCTCGTGATCGGTAAGAAGTTGTCTCGAGGCACGCTGGGAAGTGTCGCACTTGGTTGTTCCTCTGGTCTCTCCAAAAATGAGAGGGGATGGGGGAGTTAGTAAGATGAAAAGAAGTTAGTGGAGTACTGGCAATTAAGTATCCATCTAGTCATATGGACTCTTATGAATTTTCTTTCTTGTATATTCGCAGTTGTACTATTTATTTTGTTTTTGTTGTTTATTTATTTTTTTGCCTTTGCGACTAGACATCCTCTTGAGAGGATTCATAGTACTTGAATGAGTAGACTACCACTAGTAAAACAATGGTGTTAGTAAGTGGCGAGGGGGGAATTCTAGAGGGACAAAGAGGTAACTCGCATGGATCTTCTTGTGCTTCGAGATGTTGTATTTCAATGGAGATGTACATGTAGCTATAGCATCTTCATAAAGACACCTCAATGGGTATCTTTGCTCCTGTGGGTGGTGTTGATTTATTGGGGTCGGTTTGCTCTCTTTCTTTTTTAGTGGTTTGTCTTCTTCTATTGTTGTAGCTCATGGGAATGGGATTCTGTTTTGATAAGAGTGGTAATTGATGGCAAGGATCCATAGTTGTCAAGCATAAGACGAAGTTGTGGGTAGGATTGATGAGACATGAAGCACAGTTATTTGGGCGAAGCGAGGGTGATTAGGAAGTTCTAGATGATGGGTTGGTCGTAACATTGACCACGCTTGCACCCTCCATGGTCCCACCATCCAGAAATGTACCTGGATGGTTGTCGCGCGACGATGATAAAGCTTTGTGCGATGTGTGCGCATATGCAGGAGTAACTAAGCCATCTACTTTAAGTCCAAATATAGTAAAATGGCCTACTTCTACCTCTTCAACACCTTATGTACATTGCACAAACTTCACTCCAACTTCTACTCCCATACAACAACATCCTAGTGTGTATGGAAAGCCAAGGAATGTGAAATCGAGTGGTTCTATGGCCAACTGGCCCTTATTCACACTTGGGTGCCTAAAACTTACTAACTAAGGCCTTGGGTGGCCAGTATCTCAATACAGCTTTTATAGTGCCTTTACATGACACTTATTAGTGTCCTCAATTGGAGGAGCATCTTTGTTAATCCAAAATGGGATTAACATCCCCCCCTACCTGAAGTAGGTTCTATCCTCTCATAACCTTTATGATAAGAAGTCCTCTTTTCACGTTATGCATAAGAATGAATTATGCATCAATTTCTTAAAAATTTTACCATAGCTCCGCTACTATTACTAGCAATTTTTAATTTTTATGAAAAGAATAAGACATAGTAAAATAATTATGATAGTATAACTATCTTTTAGCATTAAATCTAATTTATGGATTTATCATATGACAGAGCCTAGTGAGAATTGTAGGTGTTGTGCATGGGTGAGGGCAAAAGGTTTGCCTGTGGTCCTAATCACCTAGACATTCCCAATCACCTACATACTTTTTTTTTGGGTCCTCCTTGGGGTGAGGACGTACATGTGTTTATTGGTCAATACTCCAAAATAGGGTTTTGTACTAGCCTATTTGGCGAGATTTGCGAGCTTACCTTTGAGATTTTCTTTGAGTGGTTGTATAAGCTCTAACATTTGTGGTGATGAAGTTGAGGGGCAAGGTGGAGCTTCGTGGATGAGGCTCTTTGGTTTTGAAAGGACTCGGCAAATTGAGCTTTTGAATGAGTGCCTATGGTTTGTGTGTGGGCAAGTTCGTAGGATGTAGTTGATGAAGAGGGGACTTGCTTCCTCGTTGATCGCCAAACCATCTACGTCGATTGGACAAGTACTTGCTTGGTTTGTGTGGTTTGGGCTAGATTTTGAGGATTCTTCCGTGGGATTCAAATGATGGAGTTTCCATTATTGAAGCCTTAGGCTTGTAAGGGATATTTGGGCACCCATCATTGCCGAGTGGGCCCGTGGGTTGATGGGGATTCATGGTTTTTTGTCAATGGGGCTTTAATCTACACGTTGGTCGTCGATGCTAAGGACCAGCTTTTGATTGTGGCTTTGGGAGCCACATGTGTGTGTTGCCTTCATGGAAGCCTTGAGCTTTGAGCACGTTGGTAGGCACCCATCGGTGTTGGCTTTGCTGTGCTTGGGGTTTCCTAACCTTCGGTTGTTGGGCCTTTTGTCAGCTCCTTGTTGGGAAGGATTTGTGGTGGATGAGCATAGGTTGCATTCATGGGTAGCCAGAGGCGAGTGTTGCCTTCATAGTAGCCTTGTGCTCTGAGTAGGTGGTTGGGGATGAGCCAACGTTGAAGTTTTGGGTTAGGGTTGGTTTTTTTTTTTTGCTTGGTGTGCTTTTTGCTCTTGTGTTTCTAAGATGGCCATTTTGGGATCCAGAGTTCTGTTTAGTTCATCGTAGAATCTTTGAGCGCTGCAATAAGAAGATTCTTGGGAACCCACCATTTATTATCATGATAATGGAAAGAGATTGGGGTGCTTGCAGTGCAAGTGGTCGAGGATGTAGAGTTGAGGGTGATTATGGATGATGAGGTTTGATGATTGGAGTTGGATGGTGTCGACAGTGCCCTTTCGACTGATTATGGCGGGGAATGGGGTGTTGTTAACAAGAGAGACTGCCACCGGCGGGCCGATGATGAGGATGGGACTTGAATGTGGAGGACAGTTGAGGGTGAGGCTGTGTGTATGATTCCCTCTTGTGGAAACAAGAGGACTGTGGCTTTTTTGCCATTGACTTCCGTGGCTGTTTCTTCTCGCCAATTGATTTGGCAATGAGTGGCATCCATCCACTCTTTTCCAACTAAAATCTGGCCTATGAGTGCTTGCGGTGAAGGTGGTCGAGGATGTAGAGTTAAGGGTGATTGTCGAAGACAACGAGGGTTGATTGTCGATGTTGGATGGTGTCGATAGTTCCCTTTTGACCAGCGTTGAGGCACGGGGTGTGGTAACAAGGGATACTGTCAATGATGAGGATAAGGTCGGGGTGCTTGTGGTGCGGGTGGTCGAGGATGTAGAGTTAAGGGTGATTGTTGACGACGAGGCTTAATTGTCGGTGTTGGATGGTGTCCACAATACCCTTTCACTAGTTGGTGAGGCACGGGGTGTGGTAATAGGGGAGACTGTCGGTGATGAGGATAGGACTTGAGGGGGAAGGGCAGTCGAGGGTGAGGGTGTGTGGATGATTGCCTCTTGGGAACACAAGAGGACAATGGCTTGTTTACTCTTTTCCATTATAATTTGCCCTTGGAGTGTTCTTGCATCTATGACATGAAATTTGCACTCCAATTGGTTATTTTTTAAAGATATTTTAGGAATGAAATACCTAACACATTAGACGCATTTCATGTGAAATTTGAATGCAAGTGCTTTTAGGTGTAAGTGTGGGTTTTCCAAGAGTTTTCAACACCTCCAAGAACATGAGATTGGTGTGGACCATATAATATATGTGGGCTTGCCCCATCATTTTTTAGACCATTCTCAATCGGGAGTCCAATCCACATTCTTGGTGGGTTTAGTTCTGGTGGTACTTTGGGAGGATGGAAGACCTCCCAATTTTTGGGGGTGAGAGAGTACCCTTTGTGGGAATAGTTGGTGCACTGATGACAGAGGATTGGATATAGTGCATGTCCTGTCCCTCGTTACCTTGCCCTTTTGGGAAGCTCAAGGGTAGCTATGTTGTCAGCTAAGTTGATTGTACATGTAGTGTTCTTGACCCAGCTCCCTCCAAGGGATGACTGCTTCTTTGGTCTCACTTGTGGGAACCACATACAACTTACAAGCCAATGGGTTAAAGGTAGTATGTACCATTTGTGTAAAAGACCCAAGGATTTATATACATTGTCCACTATTAGGCAATTGAATTTTGGCATGAGCACTGTGAAGAGATGGTTTGCCTAGGGAGACCCATGTTTCTCATGGCAAAAGATTATGGCTAGGTTTCTTTGCAGATTTTTGCCAAAGGGTAAATCTAACCATACCCAAAGGGTTTTCGGTTTGTGTTAGGGAGCTGTGCTTACACTCAGGGTGTTAAGTGAGGCAAAGGCCTGGGTAGGGGTCATGAGGGTACTGGATGGTTGGGACCACGAATTGCATTCCCAATTTGCGATCTGGGAGTGCATCAAGTGGAGCTAGGGTTTTCATCTAGTCTTGATCGGCTTCATCGTCATTGACAAAAGTGACTGTGGATGGCTCCCACGCTCAAGGATTTGATGATGACAAGCTTCGCAAACAAGGACATCATTAGTCTTGGTTGTGGTCACATAATCCTTGGTGAAGGGACCTCTCATCATGGTATGTGTCTTCCATGTATGTAAATTCAGTTTGAGCGTTCAATCCCCTTTGTGGAGGTAGACATGATTTGTGTCCCTTCACATAATCCTTGGTGAAGGGACCTCTCATCATGGTATGTGTCTTCCATGTATGTAAATTCAGTTTGAGCGTTCGATCCCCTTTGTGGAGGTAGACATGATTTGTGTCCCAGTCATGGACTAGTTGTGTCACTCTCATGAAGGGTCTTCTCGAGATGCTGTCAAAATCATCGTGATGAAAGTTGTTTACTACAAATGTGTGTCTGAAGGTCATGTCACTGACTTTAATCTTGAGGTCCTTCACTAGGCCAAGGGGTTGTGTAGATGTCCCACCCGCACAAGCCATATTATAAATTTGGTGGGATTAAGGAGTTGTTGTCCCCAATTCTCCCAGCACATTCTTGTGAGGATGCTTATGCTAGCACCCCCATCTTGGATGGCTCGGATCGCATGTCCATCGTAGTAAATGGACATGATTGTGTTTGGGTCATCACTTTCAAAGTAGTGACCTAACGCATTTACTCAAATTGTTGGTGCACCTTTGGGTTGTGGGTTTGGCTCATGGAGTATTTCAGGATGATGGGGCTTAGATTCATCCCGAATTTGAGTTATCCCTCTCCTGTACGGAAGCGTATAGTTTTCATTCCATCCAATACCTAAGTTTATTCCATAAATTTGGATTCCCTTTTAACAAGGTTCCAATGGGCATTTGGATTCCCTTTTAACAAGGTTCCAATGGGCATTTGGATTTCGGAGGAAAAAAGGCCTCATGTTCAAGACTTGGTTCATAGGTTGGACCGGCAATGGTATATGGAAGTTCAATGTGGTCCTTATTTGACGGGGGTTGAGGTTGAGACTTGGGTGCCATTAGGAGGGTAAAATACCTCAGCAAATTGTGTATGGGCACCTTGTGAGTCTTCGTTGGACTCTATGTCACTGTCCACATTGAGTTCTTTGATGTGAACGTGGGCCTCTTGGGGAATAGGCAATGGGGGGTTAGGAGGCATAGGTGGGGCAAGATCGTCGTTTGTCAATGTCATGATGAGATTAGAAAAACATAGGTAAGCTTATGCTCTTGGCAAATAGATCTTCTTCGGTCTCAAGCATAAGGTTGGTGGGCTCCTGCCTTACATGGTGTGAAAGTTCAGGTTCTTGTCTCGATCATGGGGTATCAGTGTGGATAGGACACGTGTACTAGTGAGTCTTCGAGTTGAGCATGGCAATCTCATACCAGTGCTTAGGCCTATTGAAGACGTTGCTTCTCCACAATGGGGTTGGGATACACAACCATTTTCTTTGGTAATTTGGCTCGATTCCACAGGGCTTCTTATGGGAGTAACATTGTGGCACTATCATCACTCCTCGAGGAGGAGGATGTGGTCTTTGTTGAGCCACTTTGGATGGTAACCCGATCTTCACCTTTGCCAATGTGCTTAGAGTGTTGTTTCTTTTTTGATGTGGCACATTTTTTAATTAAGGTGCCGGATTGCTTTGGTTTATTGGCCTTCTGGATTTTGGTCTGCAATCGTGTGACTACATTCAATGGGATAGTTGTTTGATATCTTCCTATGTTGAAGGCTTAACACATTGAGGGATGGCATGCCTTTGACCATGGAGTGAAAAAATGATTTGCAAAGGGAAATCCTTGAAGTAATGGTTGATTCCATAGCCGTGACATTGTGGTGTTAAGGGCAAGCTTTTCTTTTAAGGACATTCAACCACTCTTTGGGGTCCTTGGTAGAGGAAACACTGAAGAGGTGGTTTCTCTGCGGGTGCACCTATGGTGTGCACAATTGGTTTAGGGTCCATGTGAGGCACATACAAAGGAATATGATGTGTTTTGGGTGCCTTAGGGGTGCCGGAGCGCATGGGCTCCATGGGCTTTTAGCAATGGACCAGGTTTGGATCTTTCCATGATCAATGGGGTTTGCATGGAGAGGCAATGGTTGGAATGGAAAGGTGGGTACTGTAGACAGTCGTGGTGGCTCTATGTGTGAGTGGTTGGTTGGGGGCGATGCCACCTGTAATGCATGGTGCCTCGGAGGAGATGAGGGTAATGTTACAAATGAGCTTTGGGTTGTCATTGGCTCAGTGGGCCAATTGCGTGGAATGGCTTTCTCACATATTGTCATCAAGAAGATCGCCCATTTGCAGGCTTGATCAAAGGTTAAGGGGTCCTTCACTAACATATGGTCGTGAAGCTTTGGATTGCATCACTCAATTGTTCCCTTTCTTTGCAAATGCAAATCAAGAAACTTAATGTGTGCTATGTAGTCACGTAACGTTTCCTTTGGTTTTTGCTCCAGTTGGAACAATTGCATATTGTGCAAATCCAAGAGTGAAGGTCTCTTTCATTACTTTGAAAGTGCCTTTGTGTGCCGAGGGTCCAAGGATTGGAACCATTCCATTGCCTTGCCTTCAAGGTTGAGTCCAAAGAGATGGACCTTTGTTGCATCATTGAAAATTTCCAATGCCTGATAGATTTGGTTAAAGACCTCTAGGTGGGATACGAGGTCTCCAACTCTGTGGAATTTTGGCATAAGTTTGAAAATTTTCACCCACATTGGTTGTGTATAGGATGTATGTGGGTGCAATTGTTGTGTCACTCCTCTTTCTATAGCTTGTGCTAGGCTCGCCATGTTAATTTGCAGATCAAGGGAAGGTGGTATGTGGGTGGGAAGTGGGAATAGGCCCGAGGTACGTGTATGTGCTCAAGGCATCTATTCATGTCGGGGTGCATGTACAAAGGTGCACCACTAGATGAGAGGCTCTTCATAGGTGGTGCGTGGGAATAGGCCTGTGGTTATAGTAAAGGAGGCATGTGTATGTGCTTAGGGCATCTATTCACATCAGGGTGCATGTAGTACGAAGGTGCACCACTAGATAAGGGCTCTTCACATAAATCGTTTCGCCCTTAATGTAAATGGACAATGGCCCGGGTGTCACCTTGGAATGGAGGCACTCGGGGCATACAACCATGACCGAAAGGTGTCCATGGTGTGTATTGAGGCTTAAAAAAGCTTCAATGGTGTGCACGCAGATCCGAAATATAAGTTTTGGCTCTTTTTTTCTTACACAGCATGAACGCACCCTTAAGGTGAAATAAGATCTTTTTAGGTGTTTCGTGTGTGTAAAAACCACCCTAGTGAGGCGGGGAGGTAGACCTTAAGTATCTCTAAAGATTTGAAAATTTTGACTTTTTTTTCGAGATTTTTTTTTGGGAGCTTGCACCCGTATGCTTATGAAGTGAACAGCCGTGCTTAGGTGTGAACGACCGTGTGGCTAAGTTTTTTTTCAGGAGCGTACACCCCTATGCTTCTGAGTGAACAACCGTGGCTTAGGTGCGAATGGTCATGGCTAAGTTTTTTTTTCCAAATTTTTTTTTCGAGATTTTATTTTTTCGAGAGCGTACACCTATACGCTTAGGAGTGAACGTACACCTATACGCTTAGGAGTGAATGGCCGTGCGCTTAGGAGTGAACGACTGTGGTTGGGTTAGGAGTGAATAGCTATGCGGTTAGGAGTGAACAATCGTGGCCTAGATATGAACAGCCATGGCTAGGGTTTTTTTTTGGAGCGTATGCCCGCACGCTTAGGAGTGAACGACCGTTGCTTAAGTGTGAACGGTCGTGGCTAAGTTGTTGTGTTTTTTTTTGGCGCGTACACCCATATGCTTAGGACTGAACAGTTGTGGTCTTAGGAGTGAGCACCGTGGCTTGGGTGTGAACGGTCGTGGGCTTAGGTTTTGGGAAAAAAAAGTTTTTTTGGGTGTCAATTATGTCCGTATGCTGCATGATTTTGAATTTGGGTTGGGTGGAGATTTGAATTGTTGAGTGAGGGACGACTAAGATTCCCTTATTAATATGAGAAGTAGGTGGAAAGAGGCTAAAGTTAGAGGTTCAGTCTAGATTAGTGGTTTTCAACTAATCTAGAGGTTCTCTAACTTAACTAAAAATTAATCTTTTCTAATTCCATTGTTAATCACTCTTTAACCCTCTTCTTTGCTCTCTAACTACTCCCTAATGGTGAGGAGTTTTGAGATGGGGATTTGATAGGTGTGGAGTTAAGGCTATTCTAATGATATGATCATCCCTAGTTAATCCTTATAATTAGGTCTCTAATTAACACACTCAAAAGAGGGAAAATTAGGCAAATGAGACCTAATTAGTGTTAATTCTCACTTATTGTGATCTAATGGGAGTGGTCTAGGCATGGATTTAGGTCAAGGTAAGTGTTTAGAACACTAATGCCACTCCAATTAGTCCAATTGTAAGCAATTAGGCTCATTTTTTTAATTTTTACTCTCTTTAAATTTTACTAATCACACTAACCAATAGATTAGTGATAATTAATGAAAATTAAGAGATTATTTATGATTTTTTGATATTTTTTGGTTGATTAGGGTTCTATATTACATTCATAAGCTACCTATGTACATAAATCTAACCAAAAACATGATTGAAAGCCAAAAATTAGCAAAAAACTCTAGGTTTAAGCAAAAACCCTCTTGTTTGAGCTCTCTAATCACTCAAATCTCTAGTTTTTTTGCTTAAACTCTTGCTAATCCTACTCCCAACAACCACAAGATATGCACAAAATCAAACAAAAAATAAATAAAATGATAACGAAATAAAACTGAATGCCATAGTTACTTACTTGGCACCGAGCAACGGAGGAATTAGGGAAGACTTCGACAAGAAGTGAATTGGTGCTCCCTAATAGCAGTGCCAAAGATGTTAAGCTCACCCTAACGTGTCATGGGAAGTTGCCTATTCGCCGAGCTCGAGCTATGCCCACCAAGAGCTCCACCGTAGCCACTTGTCAGCCACGATTCTCTTGCACTCATTGTCACACCGAGGTGGTTGCTAATCCTATCGGTGGTGAAATCTCTCTTGTGAAGATTGTGTGGGATCTTCGTGGAAGATAATCGCCGGTGATAGCCTTCTCACTCAAGCAAGAGGGAAGCAAGAGAGAACAAGCGATTAGCACTAATCACTCCCAAACCCTAACCCTAAGCACACCACATGCTAGATTAGAGTGGCAAGTGAGAGAGAGAGAGAGAGAGAGAGAGAGAGAGAGAGAGAGAGAGAGAATACTCCACTTTCTATTGCATAAATGGGAGAATGTGTTACAAACAAGAGAAATTTTCTTTTGTAGTTCCAAGCCTTTTCCCGCTAGGCCACCCGAGAGTAAGTGACTCGTGGTGCCCAAAACATAGTTACAAGGCTTTTCTTTATGGTTTGGCCAACTGACCGAGATCCTCTTGTCTATCCTCTGAAGCTCGACTTGGGAGCATCTTTAGGGTGTTTCCCTCATCAAATGATGGGATTTACAATATAGTGTGGGTGCCCATTACATAAGTGTGTGGACATAGTTGTCATAAAGATGTGTTAACCATATGTGGTTAACACATATGGTTAACAGAAAGTGTGGGCGATTGGAACTCTATTTGAAGGACGGTCCATCTGAAGCATCTAGTTGGTTACTATATGTGCAATCATCCACTTAAAGTGCATCATGGATATCACTTGGGTGGCCAAGTGGTCTCGCAAAAGACATTAGCATAGTGCAATAATTCTCAATGATACTACTCCCAAAAGACATCAGCTTAGTACGATCATTCTCAATGGTACTACTCCCAAAAGACATCACCACTCCCAAAAGATAGTAGCACAATGTAATCACTCTCAATGGTACTACTGCCAAAAGACATCACCACAATCCACTCACTCTTAATGGTACTACTCCCAAAAGACATCACCATAGTGCAATCACTCTTAATGGTACTACTCCCAAAAAGACATCACCACAGTGCAATCACTCTTAATGGTACTACTCCCAAAAGACATCACCACAGTGCAATAACTCTTAATGATACTACTCCCAAAAAGACATCACCATAGTGCAATCACTCTTAATGGTACTACTCCCAAAAGACATCACCACCACAGTGCAATAACTCTTAATGATACTACTCCCAAAAGATATCACCACAATGCAATCACTCTCAATGGTACTACTCGTAAAAGACCACCAATGTTAAATCACTCTCAATGGTACTACTTCCGAGATGGGCCACCTACCATAGCTTGGAAGTGTGGCTATAATGGGAGATGCTCACCTTGATAATTAGGATCTTGGTAGATAAATAGGCTAGACTTGGAACTTATCATTGTCTGGCCCAACACTTAAGGGTTCTTCTAGACCACCTAGCTAGCCCTTATGAGCTGAGATGTATGGCTATGACCAACACCATACGTGGGAAAAACATGCCCAGCAGCGGTCAGCATGAGAAGGGGATGCTCTAGATATTAGTCCAAAGGAGCCATACTATTGTCCAAAATGCGTCCATATAGGAGTAAGGAGTGCCAACTACTATTGTTTATTGTGCAACAAGGACTCATTTGTGTGAACTATAGTACTCATTTGTATGCTTAAAAAAAAAAATACGACAAAAAGGCTCATCAAGATGGTGTTAAAGCTCATCGAGACGGTGTTAAAGTTAACACATTGGTGCATCATGGTGTGCTAGACTCTACCTGTTACAAAATCGTTGTTGTTACAAAAAAGGTTGGCTATAGATGAGTTCGTTACATGTGAGATAACTATAAGCTCGCTGTTGGTGATGCACTATGGAGTTTTTTGCCTGCCAAAACCTGGCAAGTGTATTGGGTTATCAGTCAAACCACTCTCTTGATTTTGAAGACTTCAGAAATTTTCTGTATCCTAAAAGTTATCCAAAAACAACTATGTTTGGTCCCATCTCATCTTGTTTGAGTTAGCTATAGCATTGGTGCCTCCAAATACAAACTCAATCTTTGCGCATGAGCTATATATTTGGGCTCATACTCTCTTTGGCACGTGCTGATGTATCATGTTCGAGTCTTTGCATATTGCTCATATGTATAGAGCATGCATATTGCCTTCTCTTCTAGCCTCATATGCTCGACTTTGGCATTTGGGAAGTTCATACTTGCCCTATTTATATCATATACATCTATCTCCCGCCTAGGGAATTCACTTTCCATAGAAAGGGGACATCACCTGCATGCATAAAACTCATAAAAAACCCCTATTTAAGTTTCTCTTTAAAAAAAACTATAGCCCTTTCTAAGCATATGAGTCCCAATTATAAACTATAGCCTATTTAAGGTTTAAAAATCAAATAGTAGATATTGATGTTATATGCGTGACAAATAGTGGCCCATGTAAGTAGCATGGATGTAAGTGCTAGAAGCACAAAGACCTACATGTACTCTCCAAATTTTTTTCCATGTGTGGTTAGCTTAAAAGAGTAGTAGAATAATCAAGTTTTCAAACTACACCACTAGATCACATATTGTAAACTACAAGAAGAAACAAAACCCCTACTTTCATTCTCCCCTGCTCCCTTGTCCCCCCTTGCCACATAAATCCCCCTCACCCCCTAGCTTATAAGCTTAATACCCCCTTCCAAAAACCCACCTCCCTTACACTCACATGATACCATAAGATATGGCTTGTAAATCCCCGAGATCTCTCAACAGAGAAATAGCATGTGGTGACTCTATAAACTCCAGAGAAACGGCATCATCATAATAAATTTATTATTCAGGCTCCTTGACTCTTCTCCTATCTCTAGTAATCCATGCCCAACTGTATGATGATGGCTGTTTCGATATCTCCTATTAGGGAAAGCATCCCACATACCTTTGTGCTAACCTAATCTATTGGTGAGTGGCACACTAGCATTGCCACCCTTTGTACAAGCTTCTGATTCCTTAGCTTAGACTACAAGTCATGAGATCCTACCCCTCCCTTGGATGCCTCTAGATTGAGTTTTGTGGCCCATCGAGGAATGTGGGTGAGGCCAGTCTAATGATGGTACATGGGTTTGCTAAGGACTCCACAGGTATTATCTTGGCCACTTCCTTCTCTTGGGTTTGGGGGATTGTCTCCTCTGCATGTTCTTTTATGAACTTATTTATATCCACTCACCTTGATGGTTGCGAGGATCCACCGTACATCATTGCATATGGGTGGCTATGTGTTTCTAGTATTGGCATGCTTGCCTTAGTAAGGCTTTTTCCTACTTCATTTCTTGTGTTATTACATATTAGCTAGCTCTCTTTTGATTTTGTCAACTTCCTACTCTAGGCGGTTCCACTAGTCTTTCTTAACTCTAACACCATCCACTTCTTTTCTAATATCACACCAATACATTGATTACAAAATAACATAGCTCAAAAATAATCCAGTTCCATTGTTTTCCAATCAAGTGTCATCTAGACTCTTCATTGAAGACCGGCTAGTCAACCAACGAGATCCAATTTCATAGTTTCCAGTTTACTTAAAGAAATTTCTCACCAATCCATGAAGATCTCCCTCGACATACACCTGGGTGTCCTGGGTAATCGTTCGCGAGCCCGGCACCGTCTGGTGAGAATCCTCTAGGATCCTCCTTAGGTGTCCTAGCTCTTCACTTAGAGATCGCTTCGTCGATTCCTCGCCCATTGTACTGGGAGCGCACCATTTTTAACTGTACCAATGCTAGTCAAGACCTTGGCAGGCTTTCCGAGAGACATCCTTCACTGACTCCCCGTCGGCTGTTGTTGCAACATAAACTCTCCTTAGGTCCACGACCTCATTTAAACAATAAACCAAATGCTTCCTCTAGCATTCTGGCGTAAGACAATCCTTTACAAAAAAGCAGAGTTTCTATGCAAGTAGGATTTTTCCATTGAGTTTGTTTTCATCTCACAAAAAGCTATTTCATGAGAAAACATCTCTAGTATTGGTTTCACAAGACCTTTCAATTAAAACCCATACTTCCTTAATAGAAATCATGAATCATGTATCTTGGGTCATCCATCCATCAAATACAAATCAAAATGAATTTCTAACTTATTTCTAGACGATTTCAGGTCTTAGGGAAAACTTCTCTAAATCAGGCGGGTATCCCTTCTTTGTACTGAAGAAATGGGAATGGTCACAAGTCTTTGGTTTTATTTACGATTCAAGAGATTAGCAAGCATATTTTTGTCCCACCTTTCTCACGTGGTCATGGTCTAGCACCAAAATGCTTGAATTTATTCCTAGATTTATTTCCTATAGATATTTCTCCATTTGTCTCTCATAAAATAAATGTGAATTCTAATCGCATGGATAAACATCCAATAATATGAAAATTCATTCTACTTTGGATATAAAGGAATGATAAATAATTCTACTCATGAATAATGGAATTTAAACATGGATATTTCTTTTCTAAATTATCCTTCAATAAATATGCATGCATCATTTCATTAAAATATCCACATGAAAATATTCTTAAACGTTCTCTTTTCCATTTAAACCTAGGCATCAACATGCCATAAATATATACATGGAAATATGATGAAACATTCTCTTTTGATGCTAAAATTAAGTATGCATATTCATATTTAAAAATATGATAAAAATTCTTCTTTTTTTAAACAAAAATATTCATGTATATACATAACATGAATATACATATTTAAAATATATTCACACATCTACTTGTAATATTTAAAATGTCTAGGCATAAGCATACCATGAATATACATAATAATATATTCACATAACCTCTTTTGTCATCTAAATAATCATGCATACACATGCATGAATATAATTATGAAAATATAATAAAAATTCCTCTTTTTGACATTTAAACATTTATGTGTACACATACTAAGAATGTATACACAAAAATATAATGAAAATCCCTCATTTAGCATTTAGAATATTTATGCATAGAAATACATAAATATTATACATAAAAGTATCATGAAACTTCCTCTTATAGCATTAGAGTATTTATGCATAAAATATCATGAAATTTTCTCTTTTAACATTATAATATTTATGCATAACATGCTTTGAATATGATGAGACTTCCTCTTTTGATATAAAATTTATTTATGCATAAACATAAACATAAATGCATCTAAACGTCATTTATAAACCTTAAAATAAAGTATTAAACATGAGGGTTAACATCTTTACCATTAATCATCTACTTGATTTATGGCCTAAAGAGATAACCATGAAAATAACAAGCTTCCAAGCATGTGGAAGAGAAGAGAAGAAGGATATTCATCCTTCATGGATGCATAACAAAAACGAAAGATTATCTTCATTCTAAACATGAGTATTAATCATAAATCATGACCATAGGCATGAAAGATTAGCATATAAACCAACTCCACATGGTTTAAGAGAAGAACCATGGATTAGAGAGCTTTCAAAACATATGGAAGAGAAAAGAAGAACTCCTAATGATTAAGAATGTGATGCCATGCAAGAGAATTTGTGGGTATCCTCATCTTGCCATCATCACTGGAGCATGCCATAATATGCATGGATATCACTGATATTAATCATTAAAATTGATTTTATGCATAGAAAGATGCATAGAGGATTTACTTTTATTTCAAAAGTGTTATTCTCATTAAAATTGATTTTATGCATAGAAAGATGCATAAAGGATTTATTTTTATTTCAAAAGTGTTATTCTCATTAAAATTGATTTTATGCATAAAAAGATACATAAAAGATTTATTTGTATTTCAAAAGTGTTATTCCCCTTTAAATTTTTTTTATGCATAGAAAGATGCATAAAGGATTTATTTTTATTTCAAAAGTGTTACTCTCATTAAAATTGGTTTTATGCATAGAAAGATGCATAAAGGATTAATTTTTATTTCAAAAGTATTACTCTCATTAAAATTGATTTTATGCATAGAAAGATGCATAAAAGATTTATTTTTATTTCAAAAGTATTACTCTCATTAAAATTGATTTTATGCATAGAAAGATGCGTAAAGGATTTATTTTTATTTCAAAAGTGTTACTCTCATTAAAATTGATTTTATGCATAGAAAGATGCATAAAGGATTTATTTTTATTTCGAAAGTGTTACTCTCATTAAAATTGATTTTATGCATAGAAAGATGCATAAAGGATTTATTTTTATTTCGAAAGTGTTACTCTCATTAAAATTGATTTTATGCATGGAAAGATGCATAAAGGATTTATTTTTATTTCGAAAGTGTTACTCTCATTAAAATTGGTTTTATGCATAGAAAGATGCATAAAGGATTTATTTTTATTTCGAAAGTGTTACTCTCATGAAAATTGGTTTTATGCATAGAAAGATGCATAAAGGATTTATTTTTATTTCAAAAGTGTTACATGCATAAAGGATTTATTTTTATTTCAAAAGTGTTATTCTCATTAAAATTGATTTTATGCACAGAAAGATGCATAAAGGATTTATTTTTATTTCAAAAGTGTTTTTTTTTTAAAGTGTTATTTTTATTAAAATTGATTTTATGCATTAAAAAAATGCATAAAGGATTTAATTTTATTTCAAAAGTGTTATTTTCCTTAAATTTGAATTTATGCATAAATAGATGCATAAAAGGATTTTTATAAAAGTGTTATTCCCACTGAAGTTGATTTTTATGCATAAATAGATACGTAAAGAATCTTTATATCAAAAATTAGAATTCTCTTAAATTCTATGTTTAAATTCTATGAATGGATGTGATGTGAATAGAGGTGATGAGATGTGAGGTGAATAGATGTAATGAGAATCAGATAGGTGTGAATGAATGGATGGCTGGATGTGATGTGAATAGAGGTGATAAGATGTGAGGTGAATAGATGTGATGAGAATCAGATAGGTGTGAATGAATGGATGGGTGGATGTGATGTGAATAGAGGTGATAAGATGCGAGGTGAATAGATGTGATGAGAATCAGATAGGTATGAATGAATGGATGGGTGGGTGGGTGTGATGAGAATCAGATAGGTGTGAATGAATGGATGGGTGGGTGTGATGTGAATAGAGGTGATGAGATGTGAGGTGAATAGATGTGATGAGATGTGATGAGAATCAGATAGATGTGAATGAATGGATGGATGGATGTGATGTGAATAGAGGTAATGAGATGTGAGGTGAATAGATGTGATGAGATGTGATGAGATGTGATGAGATTCAGATAGATGTGAATGGATGAATGGATGTGATGTGAATAGAGGTGATGAAATGTGAGGTGAATAGATGTGATGAGATGTGATGTGAATCAATGGATGGGATGTGATGTCATGTGAATCAGGATGTAAATGAATGATATGGGATATGAGTGGATGATATGTGATGAAAATGGATGTGAATGTATAAGTGAAGAATGGATGTGGATGTATGTGAAAGAATGGATGTGGATATGTATGTGAAAGAATAGAAGTGAATGAGTATGTGAAAGAATGGATGTGGATGTGTATGTGAAAGAATGTGATGTGAATGTGTATGTGAAAGAATGTGATGTGAATGTGTATGTGAAGAATGGATGTGAATGAGTATGTGAAAGAATGGATGTGGATGTGTATGTGAAATAATGTGATGTGAATGTGTATGTGAAGAATGGATGTGAATGAGTATGTGAAAGAATGGATGTGGATGTATCTGAAAGAATGGATATAGATGTGTATGTGAAAGAATGTGATGTGATGTAAAGATATGTGATGTGTCATGAATATATGTGGATGTGAAGTGATAGATATGAATGTATAGATAGATGTGAGAAGTCGCACCTGTGAACGATTAAATGGATGTGGATGAATGAGATGAGATGTGTATGAATGAGATATGATGTGGATAGAAGTGATGTGAGATAATGTGGATAGAATGTATGTGATGGGATGATTATGAGAATGTATGTGGTGGATATGAACGAATAAATGTGATGGATATGAATGAATATGATGTGATGTGAACGAATATGATGTGATGAGATGTGGATATGGGTAGATGGGAGGGATGAGCTCTGATGCAGATAAACGAGAAAAGATGTGATGAGATGGAAAATGATGTGATGAGAATGGGAATACATATGAAATAAATGAGGATTGATGTGGAACAATATGGAAAGACGAGAGCTCGTTATAGAAACTGTATTTATGACATGTTTTTAAATGACTGTTTTATGTTAAGAATGCTGGGGAAGCATTTTGATCATCTTGTGAATGACGTCGTGGAGACCTAATATGTTAAAGTTGCAACAATTGACGAAGAGTCATTGGAGGATGTCTCGCGTAGCAAGGTCGGCCGAGGTCTTGTGACCAGCCTCGGTTCGATTAAAATGGTGAGCTTCTGGTACGGTGGATGAGGGACCAAGGAAGCGGCCTATGAGTGAAGCGCTAGGTCACCTGCGAAGGATCCTAGAGGATGCTGACCATACGATGCTCGGGCTCTAGGTCACCGATGATACCCACGCGTGCGTCGAGGAAGATATTGGAACAAGGAGTAAGAGTTGTTTTTTGAATTCGGGCATGGATCTAGTTGATTGACCTTGCTAGTCCTCAACGGATGAGTCCATGGCTCTTTTATATGGATCCGTTGGTTGATCTTGCTAATCTTCAACAGAGATTACATTTTGTTATGTGAATATATTGCCGAGTACTATGAGCTAGGAACCATCGAAAATGAGTGGACAGGTGGTGAGCGTCCTTGTTGCCAATGATGCCATAGGTACACCGATGAAGGAATGATTGGAATTAAGGATTCAACCGGAGATTTTGAGGATTATGATCTTTGATTCTATGATTTCATTAAATGATTGTTTTAAAGATAGCTGAATCTGTGAAAAAGGCAATTTCATATTGGGTGTGTAAGTGGTGTGACTAGTTTTAAGTTTGCATGAATATCCGGCTAGGGGGGCTTGGGAACTCTTTTCCCTGGTACCCGAGAGAAAACCTAACCAAATTCCTAATTGGATCCCATCACTACAGTGGTTGGGCGGTTGGCTAACCCACGAGACTGGATGGGGTTAGTAGGCTGGACTGATGGATCCCTAAAATGAGACTTAATTCTGTTATGGTACGATAGATGAGTAAATCCCAGATAAAAATTATTCTATGGAAAAGAATTAACGGATGTGCCTCTCAATGAGTAAAAAAGCGTTGGTCTCTATGATCCAAGTGCAATCTTTTCCTTGATCTGACTATGGGACTTACGGGTTCGGTCAGTTTAGCTTACTGGTAAGGCTTTTAACTACGTTAGAGTAAATTTATCCTGGAGGAATCGCCCGTGCTTTCCGGGCGAGGGAAGTTTTTCCGGGTTCGGTTTTGGAAGAACCGAGAGATTAGTCTCTTGTCTGAAAATCCGTGGGCGAGGCCCCGAGTGAGGGACCCTGTCGCACACAAGAAGTGCTACTTCCGCTGCTAGCACCCACCATGAATTCATTACGCAGTGGGGACAGGGATCTTTCAGCTGGTATCAGAGCAAATTGGCTAATGTGGATCAACCGAGAAGCCAAAAATGTCAAAAATTTATGAAGTAGAGTAAAAGGTTATAATTGTGTGATGAAATTCATACAAATTGATATTCAGACTGAAATTCATAAATTAGTAATTGGGTCTTCGGATGGAGGTACCGCAATTATATGGAATCCTCGACTTGCTTAAGGCCTAGACATGATGGTATTTACCTTATAGTTCCAAGGATCGTGACTACCCGTATATACCGAGGGTATAACTACAGCTCTTTATTGGCAGTATATACAAGTAAATCTAAGACCTTGAAATTATAAGCATAAATGCTATCCAGATGATGAATTCCAATGTGGTTGATATGATTTTTAAATTCTGGTTGAGAACTGATGAGTTGATTTGGATTCTGATTGAAAAATGATGATTCCTGAATTTTGGTTGAAATGTAATAAACTCAAAAAAACCACAATGAGGATGAATGGGACGAGTCCCTGTGATGATGTTCGTAACTGGAATGACGATAATGACTTCAGCAAATCACTATGAGATTAGTGGATTGTGCTGAAAAATTACTACTGTTAACACTTAACCCAGTGGATCAAGTTAAGAGATAACAAATTAAAAATCTGAGTAATTAAAATTCCCATGGAGGACTGTTCAGATGGAAATTTTGGTCTAGTGGACCATTATTGTGATAAGGATTTGAATGATATGATCTGAGTGAATTGTTATCTGATGATGAGTTCTATATAAGGGATCTTTATCCCAGGATTCTGTTGGGTTCACCAGACTATAAGGAACCCCAGAATCAGTTGGATCTTAAGGGAAAGAATTGTCCTCTAATTTTGCGAGATGAGGACATCTTGCGTTTTTTAAGTGGGGTAGGATGTAAGATTCCTTCCTTCCTCCAACTTTTGAGGTATGCAGGTGTAAGAATCTCCCCTTCTGATCTTATAATTATTCCCCTCTCTGAAATAAAAGAAAGATCCTATTTTACTCTATTTTGGCTTGGAGAGAGAAAATGTCTAGAGGAAGGTAATTCAAGATTGAGATATTTTTGGATATAAAAATCCTCCTAGTGTCTAAAATGGTTTCCCCTAAAACAGAAATTGAAAAAGAACTTTCCAATATGGAATTGGAATTACTTAAAAATAGGTATAAAGGACCTTAGCCTAAGGGTCCAGATTTTCACAAATTTTTGAATTATGCTCCAATTAAGGTTTCTATGGACCAATAAGATTAATCCAAATGTAGGGAGGAGATAAATCGAAGAATAAAAGAAAATCCCCCAAAAATAAGTAAATGCTCACATAAGATGAAGAGTTGACTAAGGACAAGGTTTATTAGTTAAAAAAGAAGAGATATTTAGAAGACATGATGCATTTTTGACACCTCAGTGTGGGGATCTCCCCTCATGAAGGAGGTGCCTATTTCACATGTATGGAGGAGTTTTAAACTCAAAAATAATGAGATATTTTCATCTCTCCTCTCTCTTGTTTCAACTAGATCCAAAAAGTAAGCTAAACTGACCCAAAAATGGTCAAAAGTTGACCAAACTGATCTGGAAAATTCTTGAATCCATTTGCTTGGTTAGAGGCTCACTTTTTCCTATAAATAGAAGCCTCCCCCTTTGT
Source organism: Cibotium barometz (assembly GCF_041138505.1). Taxonomy (NCBI): domain Eukaryota; kingdom Viridiplantae; phylum Streptophyta; class Polypodiopsida; order Cyatheales; family Cibotiaceae; genus Cibotium; species Cibotium barometz. The sequence goes on along the minus strand of NC_141046.1, from coordinate 65,430,882 downwards.
AAAAGGTTAATAGTGTTTATGCAATGTTACTCTACTCCTACCAGAGCCAATTACATTGAATTTTCTTGATAATTCAATTGTTTTTTACTTAATCCTCTCCAAAATACTTGGTGGCCACTCTTGATCCAAACAAGAGTAGAACCCTCAATCCCTCAAGCCAAAGGAAAGCTTACAAACTCTATGTAAGCTAAATAATTCTTACTTTTAATTTTAAATCTATGGTTTTCTTGATTTTCTTGTTTGTTTTAGTTGATTAAAGTAAATTTTGATGCTATGCCTTGATGAAAAGGCCATCCCCTTCTCTTCTTTACAATTCAGCCTTTCTTTATCCTAGAATGTTTAACAAAAAGATTAATTAAACTTTTCTTATTGTTTACTCTCTTGAAAATTGAAAATTATGTAGATTAGAGTCCTTTACATCTAATTGGGGTTAATTTAAATTGAAAATAAAATGTTAAAAATGAGAAATGGTCAGCCATACAAAGGAGGTTATGGTAAAATTTTCTAGAATTTTGTGGAAAACAAAGTTCATTTTTATATTATTCCAAAAGAGTAATTCCCACCGTTTGTGCATTTTAAAAGAAATATTCTAATTAATGCCATGTACATATTCACCTATGAATATGCATGGATATCACTAATATTAATCATTAAAACTGATTTTACGCATACAAAGATGCATAAAGGATTTATTTTTATTTCAAAAGTGTTACTCTCATTAAAATTGATTTTATGCATAGAAAGATGCATAAAAGATTTATTTTTATTTCAAAAATGTTACTCTCATTAAAATTGTTTTTATGCATAGAAAGATGCATAAAGGAATTATTTTTATTTCAAAAGTGTTACTCTCATTAAAATTTTTTTTATGCATAGAAAGATGCATAAAGGATTTATTTTTATTTCAAAAGTGTTACTCTCATTAAAATTATTTTTATGCATAGAAAGATGCATAAAGGATTTATTTTTATTTCAAAAGTGTTACTCTCATTAAAATTGATTTTATGCATAGAAAGATGCATAAAAGATTTATTTTTATTTCAAAAGTGTTACTCTCATTAAAACTGATTTTTCAAAAGTGTTATTCTCATTAAAACTGATTTTATGCATAGAAAGATGCATAAAAGATTTATTTTTATTTCAAAAGTGTTATTCTCATTAAAATTATTTTTATGCATAGAAAGATGCATAAAAGATTTCTTTTTATTTCAAAAGTGTTATTCTTATTAAAATTATTTTTATGCATAGAAAGATGCATAAAGGATTTGTTTTTAGTTCAAAAGTGTTATTCTCATTAAAATTGGTTTTATGCATAGAAAGATGCATAAAGGATTTTTTTTATTTCAAAAGTGTTACTCTCATTAAAATTGGTTTAATGCACAGAAAGATGCATAAAGGATTTATTTTTATTTCAAAAGTGTTACTCTTATTAAAATTGATTTTATGCACAAAAAGATGCATAAAGGATTTATTTTTATTTCAAAAGTGTTATTCTCATTAAAATTGATTTTATGCACAGAAAGATGCATAAAGGATTTGTTTTTATTTCAAAAGTGTTATTCTCATTAAAATTGATTTTATGAACATAAAGATGCATAAAAGATTTATTTTTTATTTCAAAAGTGTTATTCTCAATAAAATTGATTTTATGCATAGAAAGATGAAAATTGATTTTTTTTCACAGAAAGATGCATAAAAGATTTATTTTTATTTCAAAAGTGTTATTTTCATGAAAATTGGTTTTATGCATAGAAAGATGCATAAAGGTTTATTTTTATTTCAAAAGTGTTACTTTCATGAAAATTGATTTTATGCATAGAAAGATGCATAAAATATTTATTTTTATTTCAAAAGTGTTATTTTCATTAAAATTGGTTTTATGCATAGAAGGATACATAAAGGATTTATTTTTATTTCAAAAGTGTTATTTTCATTGAAATTGATTTTATGCATAGAAAGTTGCATAAAGGGTTTAATTTTATTTCGAAAAGGTGTTATTTTCCTTAAATTTGAATTTATGCATAAATAAATGCATAAAAGGATTTTTATAAAAGTGTTATTCCCACTGAAGTTGATTTTTATGCATAAACAGATGCGTAAAGAATCTTTATATCAAAAATTAGAATCCTCTTAAATTCTATGTTTAAATTCTATGAATGGATGTGATGTGAATAGAGGTGATGAGATGTGAGGTGAATAGACGTAATGAGATGTGATGAGAAGCAGATAGGTGTGAATGAATGGATGGGTGGATGAGATGTGTGGTGAATAGACGTAATGGATGTGATGAGAATAGAGGTGATGAGATATGAGGTGAATAGACGTAATGAGATGTGATGAGAAGCAGATAGGTGTGAATGAATGGATGGGTGGATGTGATGTGAATAGAGGTGATGAGATGTGAGGTGAATAGATGTGATGAGAATCAGATAGGTGTGAATGAATGGATGGGTGGGTGTGATGTGAATAAAGGTGATGAGATGTGATGTGAATAGATGTGATGAGATGTGATCAGAATCAGATAGATGTGAATGAATGGATGGATGGATGTGATGTGAATAGAGGTAATGAGATGTGAGGTGAATAGATGAGTGATGAGATGTGATGAGATTCAGATATATATGAATGAATGGATGGATGGATGTGATGTGAATAGAGGTGATGAGATGTGAGGTGAATAGATGTGATGAGATGTGATGTGAATCAAATAGATGTGAATGAATGGATGGGATGTGATGTCATGTGAATCAGGATGTAAATAAATGATATGGGATATGAGTGGATGATATGTGATGAAAATGGATGTGAATGTATAAGTGAAGAATGGATGTGAATGTATATGTGAAGAATGGATGTGGATGTATGTGAAAGAATGGATGTGGATATGTATGTGAAAGAATGGATGTGGATGTGTATGTGAAGAATAGATGTGGATGAGTATGTGAAAGAATGGATGTGGATATGTATGTGAAAGTGTATGTGAAGAATAGATGTGAATGAGCATGTGAAAGAATGGATGCGGATGTGTATGTGAAAGAATGTGATGTGAATGTGTATGTGTATGTGAAGAATGGATGTGAATGAGGATGTGAAAGAATGGATGTGGATGTGTATGTGAAATAATGTGATGTGAATGTGTATGTGAAGAATGGATGTGAATGAGTATGTGAAAGAATGGATGTGGATGTATGTGAAAGAATGGATATAGATGTGTATGTGAAAGAATGTGATGTGATGTAAAGATATGTGATGTGTCATGAATATATATGGATGTGAAGTGATAGATATGAATGTATAGATAGATGTGAGAAGTCACACCTGTGAACGATTAGATGGATGTGTATGAATGAGATGAGATGTGTATGAATGAGATATGATGTGGATAGAAGTGATGTGAGATAATGTGGATAGAATTTATGTGATGGGATGGTTATAAGAATGTATGTGGTGGATATGAACGAATAAATGTGATGGATATGAATGAATATGATGTGATGTGAATGAATATAATGTGATGAGATGTGGATATGGGTAGATGGGAGGGATGAGCTCTGATGCAGATAAATGAGAAAAGATGTGATGAGATGGAAAATGATGTGATGAGAATGGGAATACATATGAAATAAATGAGGATTGATGTGGAACAATATGGAAAGACGAGAGCTCGTTATAGAAACTATATTTATGACATGTTTTTAAATGACTGTTTTATGTTAAGAATGCTGGGGAAGCATTTTGACCTTCTTGTGAATGAGGTCATGGAGACCTAATCTATTAAAGTTGCAACAGCTGACGGAGAGTCATTGGAGGACGTATTGCATAACAAGGTCGGCCGAGGTCTTGACCAGCCTCGGTTCGATTAAAATGGTGAGCTTCCAGTACAGTGGATGAGGGACCAAGGAAGTGGCCTATGAGTGAAGTGCTAGGTCACCTGCGAAGGATCCTAGAGGGTGCTGACCATACGGTGCTCGGGCTTTAGGTCTCCGACGATACCCACGCGTGCGTCGAGGAAGATATTGCAACAAGGAGTAAGAGTTGTTTTCTGAATTCGGGCATGGATATGGTTGATTGACCTTGCTAGTCCTCAACGGATGAGTCCATGGCTCTTTTATATGGATCCGTTGGTTGATCTTGCTGACTTGCTTAGGGCCTAGACATGATGGTATTTACCTTATAGTTCCAAGGATCGTGACTACCCGTATATATCGAGGGTATAACTACAGCTCTTTACTGGTAGTATATACAAGTAAATCTAAGACCTTGAAATTATAAGCATAAATGCTATCGAGATGATGAATTCGAATGTGATTGATATGATTTTTAAATTCTGGTTGAGAACTGATGAGTTGATTTGGATTCTAATTGAAAAATGATGATTCCTGAATTTTAGTTGAAATGTAATAAGCTGATTGAAAAATGATGATTCCTGAATTTTGGTTGAAATGTAATAAGCTGAGCAAAACCACCATGAGGATGAATGGGGCGAGTCCCTGTGATGATGTTCGTAACTAGAATGACGATAATGACTTCAGCAAATCACTATGAGATTAGTGGATTGTGTAGACAGATTACTATTGTTAACACTTGACCCAGTGGATCAAGTTAAGAGATGATAAATTAAAAATATGAATAATTGAAATTCCTATGGAGGACTGTTCAGATGGAAATTTTGGTCTAATGGACCATTATTGTGATAAGGATTTGAATGATATGATCTGAGTGAATTGTTATCTGATGATAAGTTCTATATAAGGGATCTTTATCCCAGGATTCTGTTGGGTTCACCAAATTATAAGGAACCCCAGAATCAGTTGGATCTTAAGGGAAAGATTTGTCCTCTAAGTTACTTTCATTAAAATTGATTTTATGCGTAGAAAGATGCATAAAAGATTTATTTTTATTTCAAAAGTGTTATTTTCATTAAAATTGGTTTTATGCATAGAAGGATGCATAAAGGATTTATTTTCTGAATTGTTTTCTGAATTCGGGCATGGATCTGGTTGATTGACCTTGCTGGTCCTCAACGGATGAGTCCATGGCTCTTTTATATGGATCCGTGGTTGATCTTGCTGATCTTCAAGAGAGATTCCATTTTGTTATGTGAATATATTTCCGAGTACTATGAGCTAGGAACCATTGATGAAAAGGCCCTGAGTGGACAAGTGGTGAGCGTTCTGGTTGCCAATGATGCCATAGGTACACCGATGAAGGAATGATTGGAATTAAGGATTCAACCCTGGAGATTTTGAGGATTATGATCAGTGACTCTATGATTTCATTAAATGATTGTTTCAAAGACAGCTGAATATGTGAAAAAGGTAATTTCATATTGGGTGTGTAAGTGGTGTGACTAGTTTTAAGTTTGCATGAATATCTGGCTAGGGGGCCTGGGAACTCTTTTCCCTGGTACCCGGGATAAAACCTAACCAAATTCCTAATTGGATCCCATCACTACATTGGTTGGGCAGTTCGCTAACCCACGGGATTAGATGGGGTTAGGCTGGACTGATGGATCCCTAAAATGAGACTCAATTCTGTTATGGTACGATAGATGAGTAAATCCCGGATAAAAATTGTTCTATGGAAAAGAATCAATGGATGTGCCTCTCAATGAGGAAAGAAGCGTTGGTCTCTATGATCCAAGTGCAATCTTTTCCTTGATCTGACTATGGGACTTACGGGTTCGGTCAGATCAGTTCAGTTAGGTAAGGGTTTTGACTACGTTAGAGTAAATTTATCCTGGAGGAATCGCCCGTGCTTTCCGGGCAAGGGAAGTTTTTCCGGGTTTGGTTTTTGAAGAACTGAGGGATTAGTCTCTTATCCTGATATCCGTGGGTGAGGCCCCGAGTTAGGGACCCTTTCCCACGCAAGAAGTGCTACTTCCATTACTCGCACCCATGAATTCATTGCGCGGTGGGGACAGGGATCTTTCAAGCATAAGCCTCATGTACATGCAACTTATGCATAAGCCTTATGGATGAGGCTTCTACATTATCCATATGCATAAGCCTCATGTATAAAGACATATGCATAAGCCTCATGCATAAAGCTTATGCGCATAAGCCACATACATGAGACTTATGTATGTGCCATATGCATAAGCCACATGCATAAGGCTTATGCATTAGCTTGTAGCTTACAATGCATGACGAGTGCTACCTAGGCATGCCGATACCTACCAACATGCACCAAGATCTCCCATTACATGTCGGGTGCTACTAGCATGCACTAGCAGCTACCTAGGGGATAGTAGCATGATAAGCTGGCTACTTCACGGTAGTTTGGCAAGAAGTGGTACATTTTTTATCCTCTTGAATCTGTGTTTGGGGTATCTCGGGTAATTTTAAATGACCAATCAACTGCCTCAACCACATATCTCGGTCGAGATATGTGTCGGCCCACGTAGGTTCATGAAAAGGTACCACGCAATATCTCGGGCGAGATACATGGCACCATGACCGGGAAATCTCGTCGGCATCTCAATGTATCTCGGGCAAGATAGCTGGAGTTGTTGACTAGATTGCCTGGTCATGGGTGGCATACCAACTCAGTATGTATATTTATATCTCGGGCAAGATATAAAAATTGATAAAAAGTTTCTCGAGAGAAAGAATTATATATTTATCATATCTCGGTTTATACGTTAATTGAAATAATTAGATATTTATCATATCTGGGGCGAGATACGAAAATCAAAATAATTATATATTTATCATATCTCGGGCAAGATACGTAAATCGAATTAATTATATATTTATCATATCTCGAGTGAGATACGTAAATCAAATTAATTATATATTTATCATATCTCGAGCGAGATATGTAAATCAAATTAATTATATATTTATCATATCTTGGGCAAGATACGTAAATCAAATTAATTATATATTTATCATATCTCGAGCGAGATACGTAAGTCGGTGCCACGTATCTCGTCTAGGATACCTGTACCCTAAGATTACTAAACTTTTACCTTTCTTTCATTTTCTGCTATCCTTTCCTCATATTTTTATGCGCTGCTGTCGACTAGTATTTTTTGTTGTCACCATCTCCGGATGTCGATCAAGCTATAACCAGGAGCTACTACTGCCAATCTCGCCCGAGCTGCTGTTGCTGTCGCTATCGGACTCCCTTTTGCCCATGTAAGCCTAAATCCCTTTCTCTCAAAGATGAATAAATTATTTTCTTTCTCCTTCATCTCTTGAAATAGTGATAAGTGATTCACATGTTTACTTGTGCTAGCAATTCTCTTGTGGGATAAATTAAGTACTCTCTTTCTCCTTCATCTCTTAAAATAGTGATAAGTGAAAATTTATATCATAATATGTTTTATATTAAGTTTTTGGATCCATTAAATATTCTTTTAGGGCTTCAACATATTGTATCCATGTAGTGTAGGCTTTTAGGGTAGCCTTATAGAATATTCTCTTTTTTGGAAGTATGCTATACACATCTAGTGTACTTTTTTGGATTTAAGCATATTTTATGTGAGACCCCGTCCCCTTTGCACACCAAACTCTCAAGTGCTAGCAGCGGAAGTAGCAACCTCTTGCGTAGGGTAGAGCTTCCCACTTGGGGCCTCGCACGGATGTTCGGGCAAGGGACTAGTCCGGTGGTTCTTCTGAAACCGAGACCGAAAAAACTTTCCTCGCCCAGAAAGCACGGACGATTCCTCCAGGAAAATCTTCTAACTAAAATTTATCTAATGGGGTCAAAAGCCTTAACTATCCTTTCTATTTCGACTGAACCCGTAGGTCACATGGCCGAATCAAGAAAGGGACTTGCACTTGGTTCATAGAGATCATCACTTTTTTTCCCTCAAGCGAGACACAGCCGTTGATTCTTTCCCATAGAACAAGAATCTACCTGTGACTTACTTTAACTATCGTAACTTGAACATAACTGAATTTTATTATAAGAATCCACCGATCTAGCCTACCGGCCCATGGGCTCGGGGGGGTCACTATATGTAAATCCTCTATATCACGTGCGTTCAAGGCCTATTTAAAAAGTCCCTTATCTGTGAATTTTTTAGTGAATATAATGTATCCTTTCCTATTCAAATCTGTAATTTTTTTAAAAAAATACAATAAATAAATCCCCTCTGTAAATATATTTCTGTAAGTTTTAAATATTTAAAATGTCCTTCTGTTGAACCCACGTGATACTTACATATTTATATGAGTGACCCCCCCGAGCCCATGGGTTAGCCAATCGCCCACCAACCACTGTATTGGTGGGATCCCTCTTTAAAAAAATTAGTTGTGTTTTATCTTGGGTACCAGGGAAAAGAGTTCCCAAGCCCCCTAGAGCCGGCACTCATGCAAAAATATCAATTAGACACACCACTTACGCACCCACTTACGCACCCAATATGAAATTTACCTTTTTCTCAGATTCAACTATTTTCAAGATAGAACTACAATAAAACCACAGTGTTTCCATAATAATCATCAATATTCCAGTTTCATTGTTTTTCCAAACAAGTTTCATCCAGACTCTCCGTTGAAGACCAGCTAGTCAACCAACAAGACCCAATCTCACAGTTTTCAGTTCACTTAAATAAATTTCTCGCCAATCCATGAAGATCTTCCTCGACATATGCATGGGTGTCCCAGCAGCTCGCTAGCCCATGCATCGCCTGGTCAGAACCCTCTAGGATCCTCCTTAGGTGTCCTAGCACTTCACTTAGGGACTGCTTTGTCAGCCCTCGCCCATCATACCAAAAGCGTACTATTTTTAACCGTACCGAGGCTGGTCAAGACCTTGGCAGGCTTTGTCGAACGAGAGACGTCCTTCGATGACTCCGTGCCAGTTGTATCATGGGAATTCCTCTTTTATCATAAAAATGAAATTACTAAAAACTCCTCTTTTTCTCTAATTAACCATTTATGCATAAACATTAAAAATTAATTTTCCATGGATATGATGAGAAATATTCATTTAACATAGGATGAATAATCCTAGAATATGGTAGGAAGTCCTCTTTTCACATTATGCATAAAACTGATTTATGTGTTGATTTCTAAAAAATTTACCATAGCTCCGCTGTTATTACTGATAATTTTCAATAATTTTGAAAAGCATAAGACTTAGTAATACACTTATGATAGATTAACTATCAATAGATCTAAATCATAATTTTATCATAATTTATGTAACATAAAAGCATTAAAAAGCCATTTCTTTAGCCTCTAGCTTGACTAGCATAGAGTTTAATTGAGAATTGAGAATTGCTCCATGAGAAGCATCATTTGAATAGAGAATTGGTCATAGGAATGACCATTCTTTGGGGGGGGGAGAGATATATACTTAAAAAACATTCTAGTTAAGCATAAATGTAAACTTTTTGTGATTAATCATTAGAATTATTTGGAGAGTTCCATTTGCATTGAAAAATCATTCATTTGAATACTTCTCAAGCTTGAGAGGGATTGAGAAGTGAAAAAATTTTAGAAGATTAAAGAAAAAACCATAAAGTCACATCTTACCTCTTGTTTTGCTTGCTTCTCTATTCTTAGAAGAAGCTCCCAACCAATCAATTGGTTAGTATGTTGAGAGGAAAGCTCCAAGGAAGATTGAAGAGAGAGAGAAACTCCAATCTCTCCAAATTGTAGAGGAATTTTAGGGGATAATAGAAAATATACTTATTTTAATACTGGCATGGTCTGGTTCACAGATGAGAATACAAAGAAATGAGGGTCTATTTATAGGTGAGGGAGGCCACTAACTGAGTCCAACTAAGTTTTAGAATTTTCTAGCTTCAGTTTGGCTGAATTTGGACAAGATTTGGACCAGTTTAGCTCCCTTTTTGATCCAATTTGATCCAGGAGAGAGGAGAGATAAAAATATCTTAATATTTTGAAATTAAAAACTCATTCACATGTGTGAAATAGGTGCCTCCTTGAAGTCTCCCCCTTTCCTTACCAAGGTGTCAAAATTGTATGATTACTCCAAAATCTCATTTTGTTAATAATATCTCATAGTTTTTAACTAATAAATCTTGTACTCAGTCAACTCTTCATCTTATGTGGGCATTTACTCATTTTTGGGTATTTTCTTTTATTCATTGAATTTATCTCATCCCAACACTTGGATTAATCTTATTGGCCCATAGGAACCTTAATTGGACCATAATCCAAAAATTTCAAAAAATCTTAACTCTTAGGCTAAGATCTTTTAAATCATTTTTAATTGATTCCTAATGCACCTTGGAAAATTTATTTTGCTTTTCTGTTTCAGGGAAACATATTTTTGATATTAGGAGAATTTTTTTATCCAAAAATATCTCAATATTGAATTACCACTCTCTAGGATTTTTCATCTTACTAGGCAAAAACAAGGAAAAATAATATTTTCTTGTATTCAGAAAACATGGAATGATTACAGGGGATTGAAGAAAAGCTTATTCATTATTCCTTACATGTAAATACACTAAGATGAAAATACAAAGGAATGGGGTTCTATTTATATGAAAGGGAGGCCACCAACCAAGTCCAACTGGGTTCTAGAGGCTTCCAGCTTGAGTTTGATCCAATGTGGACAAGTTCTGGACCAATTTGGCCCACTTTTCTGATCTAGTTTGAAAGAGGAGAGATGAACTTTTTTACTGTCAACTGATTTAATCCTCAATACAGAGTCTTAATGTTCCATCTTTCTTTTTCTGAAAGAGAACGAGCGCACCCCAAGGTGAAACACTGGGTCATATGAATCCTTGCTCTAGTAGTTTTCTTAACTGCTCCTTAAGTTCTATGGCTTCTGGGACTGGCATCTTGTATGCACGCTGGGCTATTGGCTAAGCTCCGGGGGTTAGCTCTTTCTCATGATCTACTTCATGAGTCGGAGGCATCTTAGTCAGCTCTTTAGGGAATACATCAGCATACTCACTTAGCCATTTTGGTTCCTTAGCCTTACATTTTCTATCTACTGGATTCATTTTAACGATATAGATAGCTTGCTTCTTTCTGAGTCCCTTCAGCAACTTAGAAGCTTTGACTAATTGTAGAACTGGGGATCCGAAAATTCCAGTTCCTTGAGCTTGATTCCCGTGAAGGTCGAGGAAAGAGATGGTTCCATTGTGACAGTGAATGTCAGCTTGATTTTTATGGAGCCAATCCATTCCAAGGATTCTGTCATAGATTCGCAAGGGTAAGACTCTGAACTGGTAGTCTGTTACATTCCCATCGAGATTAAACTGAATACGGTCTGTCTCATGGTGTGTGAAAAGAATCTTCCCACTAGCCAATTCTACTTGCATAGGTTTCCTTGTTTTATGATCTAGGACTAACTTACGCAAGCATCCAAGGGAAATAAAAGAATGTGTACTGCCTAAATCAATCAAAAGCTTAAAGTGCTCACCCTTGTACTCTGCTGGAGTCTAAAGGATTGAGAATTGACGGTTCTACCCTTGATGTTCAATGGCAGCATAAATATGTCCTCTTTCTTCCTCCATTACATCAGCTATTGTGGCGGCTCTCGCTGCTACTGTCTGGGGTGGAACTCTCTCTCTCTGGCTTCCCCAATTCTGGGAGGGGATTCTGAGAAAACTCTACATTGAGGCTGCAGGGAGCTGGCATTCTTCGGGGGTTGCCCTGATTAGATTGAAGGGGTCGGTCTCGGCATTCTAGGACCTTGGCTTCCTTGGCCCATTGACATAGAAGGAGTTGGGAAATCCTTGAGCTGGTGTCCAAAACCTTGACAACCAAAACACATGTTCTCACTTCGAAGCTCTTCCTTCTGCATCTTGGAAAGAGTCGGAGTTCCAGAAAATGTGCTCCGAGGAAAAGGCCTTCCTTCCATTCTGAAACTTTCTGTCTCCTAGTTTTAATTAGGACCTTGCTGTCTCTTAGGAGGTGGAAAGTTGGAAGTGCTTCTTGGAGTTTGGAATCTTTTGAAGGATGAGGGAGCTGGCTCAGTGCGACCTTGACAACAAAGGCCTTGGCAAAATCCTTCGCCATCCGCACTTCTTTGGCCATAGAAACTAGCTTAGCATTCTTCACTAGGGTATCCAAAGGTTCGTTCATTCCTAGAATGAACCTGGCCATCAGCTGCTCTTCATCCAGCGGTGGCAAGTATTTGAGGAGGAGAGCTCGAATGCCTGGTGATATTCTCCTCCGTGGTTCGGCTTCCCTGGGTTAGCTCTAGGAACTCGTTCATCTTTGTTTCCAAGAAGCCTGGAGGACAGAATCTCTTTTGGAGGTATGCTTTGAGATCGTCCCACATCTAGGTGTTTCGATCCAAGCGGTTTGTCTCACAGTGGTTTCTCCACGCTACTCTGGCTGTTTCTACGATCTTCAGCCTGGCAAGAGCCACCTTACTTTTTTCATTGTAAACCAACGACATCGAAGTACTCCATAACTTTGATCCACTTTTCTACGGCCTCGCCTAAGTGTTCCCCTTCTCCCTTGAAGAAGGGACCTGGCTGAGACCTGTGTAGAGCTTTATGAACATCAAGGTCAAGCTCATCCTCATCTGTGTGAGGATCTGGCTATCTACTACGATTCGCACATCTGATGATTCTGCCAAATTAATACATCGTTAAATTTTCTATTCGACTTCATTCTGAGATTCTAAGACTTAAGAAGTTCAAAATTAATTCATTCAACAAGGTGATCGTTCTACTATAGATCCACAACATACATCCTGAGAAAACAAAACTTATTCCTTTAAACTCAATATCTGGTGCTCATAATCACTTAGACAAGTGGAATTTTTACAAAACATTCTTTATTTACATAAGGTTTGTAATATATACATTTAAAGAAACATGGCTTCAAAAAGTCAATGCCTCAATTGCATACGCATGAAACGACAATACTGCGATGTGGACATGCCACGATGCAATTGTGCCCTTACCGCCATTGATGCTACAATCCTACTCCTCATAATAAAACGGCTGAGAAGCCTAAAAATATGACAAGTGATTCTAAAATCTCGAGGTGAGGGGTACACCACGAACTACCCCTATCCTCAACAGAACCATAGCTATAGAGATGTTTTGACTCAGCCTCTGTCGTTGATTGCAACAAGCATGGACATATTATGCTGAGAACCACATATGCAGTCGTCTCTCCGCTCGGTCTAGAAAATATAGCTCCTGAAAATGATTAACAAGACTCGCCTACTTGTTCGAGTCCTGGCGGAGAAGAGGATATGCTCAAAAGCAAAGGCAGTCATATCCTGATTTTGGGTAAGGTCGGGGATACTAGATAAGTACCGGGTGTTCATCTATAAAATCCAATTTATCAATTATAAGTCTTCATCAATGAAGCTTAATCTAAATGAAAATGCAACATATGAATGCACCTTTCCAACCGCCCAATCATTGTATTTGTGGGGTCTCTCTTTATAAAAATTAGTTGTGTTTTGTCCCAAGTACCAAGGAAAAGAGTTCCCAGGCCCCCTAGCCAAGCACTCATGCAAAAATATCAATTAGACACACCACTTACGCACCTTATATGAAATTTGCCTTTTTCTCATATTCAATTATTTTCAAGATATAATTGCAATAAAACCACAGTGTTTCCATGATAATCCTCAATATTCCAGTTCCATTGTTTTTCCAAACAAGTTTCCTCTGGACTCTCCATTGAAGACCAGCTAGTCAACCAACGAGATCCAATCTCACAGTTTTCAGTTCACTTAAATAAATTTCTCGCCAATCCATGAAGATTTCCTCGACATACGCATGGGTGTCCTAGCAGTCGGCAAGCCTATGCATTGCCTAGTCAGAACCCTCTAGGGTCCTCCTTAGGTGTCCTAGCACTTCACTCAAGGACCGCTTCGTCGACCCTCGTCCATCATACCGAAAGCGTACCATTTTTAACCGTACACCGAGGAGGCTGGTCAACACCTTGGCAGGCTTTGCCCCGCGAGAGACGTCCTTCAATGACTCCCCACCAACTGTTGCAACACGTAAACTCTCCTTAGATTAACAATAAGCCAAATGCTTCCTCTAGCATTCTGGCGTAAGACAGTCCTTTACAAAAATAGACTTTCTATGCAAGTAAGAATTTCCCATTAAGTTTGATTTCACAAGACCCCTTTTTTTTTTCAAAAACCAGAATTTCTCAATGAAAATCATGAATCTCGTATCTCGGTGATCCATCCATCAATTACAACGAATTTCTAACTTATTTCTAGACGATTTTGGGTCTTAGGGAAAACTTCTCTAAATCAGCCGGTTATCCATTCTTTGTATTGAAGAAATGGGAATGGTCACAAGACTTGGCTTAATTTCTCATTCAAGAGATGGGCAGGCATTTTACTGACCCATCTTTCTCATGTGGTCATGGTCTAGCACCGAATTACTTGAATTTATTCCTAAAGATAATTCTCCATTTATCTGATAAAATAACTGTGATTTCTAATTGTAAGGGTAAATATCCAAAATTCTGAAAATTCATTCTTCCTTGGGCATAATAGAACTATAAATAATTCTATTCATGAATAATGAAATTTAACAAGGATATTTCTTTTTCCAATGATCCTTTAATGAATATGCATACATCATTTTATTAAAATATTCACATAGAAATATTCTTAATTATTCTTTTCTCCAATTGAACCTAGGCATCAACATGCCATAATTATCTATACAGAAATATGATGAAACATTTTTTTTGATACCAAAATTAATTTATGCATTTTTCTATTTAAATATACGATGAAAATTTCTCTTTTGATAAATAAAATACCCATGTATATACATACCATGAATATACCTATTTTAAAATATGAAACAAATTTCTCTTTTTACCATTTAGATATTTATGCATATGTACTATAAATGTATATTCAAAAATGTGACAAAAATCCGTCTTTTAGCATTTACAATGTTTTGTGAAAATTCCTCTTTTTGCATTCTTAAAATTATGCATAAACATAATTACATAAAAAATGGTGAGACTTCCTCTTTTAATATTAAAATTCTTTATGCCTAAACCTAAGCATAAATATAAGCATAATTTGCATCTAAGCATCTTGTTTATTTAAAAAAATACCCAAATATATCTTCCATATGAAAATAATGACATGAATGTTATCCTAAGCTCTCTTCCATCTTAAAATGAATAAATATGAATTTTCTTACATAAAAACAAGCTTAAATGAATTAATCTCATTTTTAAATAGATTAAAAATCATAAAAAATGCTTAATCTCCATCTCTAACTTTTTAGGCATAGAGTTTGGGTAAGAAAATGAGATTAGAACTAAGATCTATCCTTCCAAGAAGGGTTTAACCATATAAGTGAGTATTCTTTCAAAAAGAGAGATTTACAAATCAAAAACATTACATTTAAGTATAAGAGATTAACATTAATGCATTTAAACAATATAAATCAATAAGAGGCATGGTTTTAAGAAGAAAGCATGGATTAGAATGCTTCCCAAGCATTAGAGAGGTTGGGAAGAAGATTACCATTCAAGAAGAAAGTAAAACACCATTATTTTAGGCTTACCCTTGGTTTTTGGCTTGATTCTTTAGGGAGATGTGAAGCCCTCAAGAAGAAGCTTGGCCACCAAGAAGAAGAGGGTAATCTCCAAGAGAAGAAGAGGATTAGTGAAGCTCCAAAGGTTCACAATGGAGAGACAAGGTAGAGGGATAATGGAAATACACTAAATTGAAAATTACATTAGCATGTAAATACACTAAGATGAAAATACAAAGGAATGGGATTCTATTTATAGGACAGGGAGGCCACCAACCAAGTCCAACTCGGATCTAGAGGCTTTTAACTTCAGTTTGATCCAATTTGGACAAGTTTTGGGCCAGTTTGTCCCACTTTTCTGATCTAGTTTTAAACAGGAGAGATGAAATAGTTTTGGACCAGTTTGGCCCACTTTTCTGATCTAGTTTTAAAGAGGAGAAAGGAGAGATGAAATATCTCATTTTTTTAATTAAAAAATTAGGAAAAATGATGAGATTCTAGGTGCCTCCTTCATGAGATCCACTCACCCTCCTGAGTTGTCAAAATTCCATTTGTTTACTAATAAATCCCCATTTTTTTTACTATTAACTGCCTGTACTAGTCAACTCTTCATCTAATGTAAGAATTTACTCATTTTTGGTGGACTTTTTTTTATTCTTGCATTTTTCTTATTCCAACACATGGATTAAACCCATTGGCCCTTTAGAACACTCTTTGGACCTTAATCCATAATTTTCTGAAAATGGGTACCCTTAGGCTAAGGTGTCTAATGCACATATTCAATTAATTTCTAATGCATATTAGAAAACTTTTTAAACTTCTGTTTCAAGGAAATTCATCTTTTGAAGATTTTGTGAGATATGTACCTCGGGTTCGCCAAGCAAATGTATAGGATGTTGCATGATAGATTTTCTCCCCAACCGCTTTTGGCAAACATCCTTTTTGTTAGGTGAGACTCGCGTCTCTCAGACATCCAAAAGGCATAAACAAGGTCCTTGACCTCATCTATGAGGACACTACTTTGAGGTGCTTATCTTTGGCATGTTTGCAAGGGCAAGGCACCATCGTCTGTGAGCTGTAAGCAATAATTTGCTGCAACAAGATTTCTGTGATGGATGCCTAATAGCTTTGCTGCTTGTGAAAAATTGACACATTTTGAGTTGTTGTCCTCACTATTCACCATCATCATACAAGCTGATCTCTTGAGTAAAAGCTCCTCTCCTGTGAGATCGGGGGACCTTCACGTGCATCAAAGTATTTTGTATGTTTGAAAAAATAACTCTTTAAAGTCTTGAACTTGAAGGTTGTAGATTCTTAAAAGTAGGATAAAGAAGGAGCTGTTGAAAAATCTCCCTCTTAGTAGTGATGCCAATTCCTTAGGTGGCCTCTTGTTGCCAGCAATTTGCAACAACCCTACAGATCTTCTTTCGTTGAAATTGTGCAATTTCAACATTCTCCCCAAATCTCTGCTTAATGACCTTCTTTCGTGCTCGTTGCTCCCTCTTCTTCAAAGTCCAGTACTCCTTGGTTGCCCTTATAGTGATATGGCAATTTTTCATGCTTTCCTAGCCATATTTGCACCCTCTCTAGCCATAATCTACAGTGGTTGTACATCCATGTACTCTGTAGGTGCCAAAAGCTGTGTATTCATATTCTCACTAAAGTACTCCATGTTTACTGCACACACACACACACACAGAGCAAGAAGCGAGTAAAATGGAGCCTTAGCAAGAACCCTCCACCTACTGAATTGACCATGTAAGAAAGAAACATAATTTTTTTACAAATGTGTAAAATTACAAACTTTCACATTACTTTTCCTACTTGGAAAGAGATGTCAAAGACGCTAGTTTTTGTACCACCTATCCATGCTTTCAGCCGGGTGGCAAATGCAACAAACATTTCTTTGCTACTCACATCCCATCTCATGCCAAAGATACTGTCAAAAGCAGTTTGCAAGATTCACATGGCACTCTTCATTCAGTTCCTCTTATGATTAGACATATTGCCACTGATTTCTATCGCTAGCTTCTTAGTGCTGAGCCTCATTTTGACTTGAGACACAGGGAACAAAGGAAGGTTTAGAATGCATTGCCACATTTGATTACTAAGGAGATGTGTGTTGTTCTGGATGCCCCTTTTTCTATGCAGGAGTTTAGTCATGCTCTTCATGTCTTACCTCATGGTAAGTGTCTAGGGGAGGATGGTCTCTGCTCTGCTTTTTCATTACTTTTTGGGCTGAGATTTGGGCAGGGATCACATCGGCTCTCCAGATGTGGGACACAAGTTTTATGCCTTCTTCTCTCACTAAGGGGCTTACCTTCCTTATCCCTAAGAGAGGGGAGACGACCTTGATTGGACAGTTGAGACCTATCACTTTACTTTGGACTGCATATAAGATTCTTGCTAAAGTAGTGAGCATTAGATCTAGCCAATTTTGCAAGATGTCATTCATGATGCTCAAAATGGATTTTTACACGGAAGGAGCATCTTTGATGAGATTTTCTCATTTTGGGAGGCTGTGGAATGGGCCAAAATGAGTAATCAGCCTTTAGCCATTTTGCTTTTTGATTTTGAGAAGGCTTATGATAGAATGTTTTGGGACTTCCTTGAGGGTACTCTTAACCATATGGGTTTCTCTCAAACATGGATCAGGGGAGTTTCATGCGTGTATCATGATGCCCATAGTAGTGTGCTTGCTTGCAGAGATAGAGGAGAGCGGTTTTAGATCTCTCGCTCAGTACAGCATGGATGCTTGTCCTCACTCACATTATACACCCCCCTGATAGAGGGGACACTAGTTGGGAGATTGTTGCTAGTATTACATCATGTGAGATTTGGAGAGCTAGATGCACGGAGGCTATTGAGGGTGTCCAGATTTTTGAGTCTCAGTGCATTAGGACTATATGGGGTGATATCATCCATACTCTCATGGCTACTTGGGCTTGTATTCAAGGGTCCTCTCATTTCACATAGGCAAAGCATGTTGTATTTATGCAAGAGTGGGACCATGGCATTTTCTTTTCCTCTAATCCCACAGGTCTTTCATGGCACCATGCTCCTCAATGGTTGAGATCACCTTACATATTGGGGTGATTCTATTCTATTTCGGCTTATAGCTGTGATTTTTTCATACTTAATAGAAGTCTCTTTCTTGGAAAAAAAAAAGTCACTGTGGTCCCCACTTTCATGAAGCACCATGTAGTCAAGTGTGGGGTGACATGGCCTAGTAGTGGACCTATGATTTTTCTCCCCCATCGTGAGCGCGGCCATGGCCAAAGGTGGGCATGATAAGGCATGCGCTTGCTCCACACCAGAACATGAGTTTGTACTCCCCAAGCACACATAACCTCTTGCTTTGATTCTCGAGATGAATGGGGTACTTGTACATACGCACCATCATGACAAGGTGTGGGCTTGGCCTTGTTGGCATATATCAATGCTGCAAGTGTGTTCATTTGGAGATGGGACAAAACCTAGAGATCAAATGATCACATGTCTTGTCCTGGAAAGCATGCTAGTTGATGTGTACATATGGAGTCTACAATGCATTGACAATGTGAAACAATGCTTCAAACTTGTATTTCCCAACTTGGAACTGCTCATTTCAGGTTTCATGGGTCAAGAGTACTAAGATGAGGTTCATCGAACATAGTACTATTAGATGACAACTTATACAAGTGTGTTGGGAATTCGGATGGAACATACATTATACTCCTCAATCCCAAAGTAGCTTCAGGATAGATTTTTGTTATCATGAGTTGTGCCATGGCTTTGGCAATGGTTTCTATCACAGGATCAAGGAATTACTGCTAGATCAAGATAGTGTGCTGACACAACATGTGCTACCAATAGAAGGAAGCAGAATAAGGCAGGGCCATAGGTACATGGTTTACAAGAGACCTGGGAGGGGATACTTTTGTAGGAAATGAATAATGAGTCTAATGTATTATATCAATGTTTAGCCACATTGTTTATTCAGCTTTGTGTGACCCGACTAAATTCCCCCTTCATCTATATCTAGTCCCAAGCCCATGTCCAAAGTTGGGAGCAATTGCTTGAGAAATTGGTGACCCCCTATAACCTTAGTAAAAAGTAAAAATATTTTGAAGAATCTCCATGGCATTTAACCCTTAAGAAATTAGAAGGTGAAATCATAATTAAGGTCTTAAGCCTATTCTTTGGGTGGGTGATATCATGAAAATATAAAAAAATAAGAGAAAATTATGTTTTACCAAGGTTGGTAGAGTGGTGACATTTGTAGCCACCCATACCTCTTGAGTGTCCCTTGGCACATTCTTGATATTTTAAAGGGAAGCCACTCTTTTATTACTAACTATGGTTCATTTTGGAGGAGGTGGGTATGAGAGAGAAATTGGGAGTTAATCTTCATTGTCCTCATGTAACATTTGGCGCCTTTCTTCTCTCAGCTTTGCAAGCTTGATTAAGTGTGTTGTGAGAAGCCCTAAGCAAGGCTATGGTGCCCAATCACTTGCCCATACTATAGGCAAGTGAGCTCTAGAAAAAGGAGATTCCTTTTCATGCCTTTGGACCTTCAATTTCAGGTCTTGAATTAGCCAGAATTCAATGCAAACTACCTCCTAACTTCCCCCTTCTGTTGTTCATCACCTAATTGCTTTGATTAGTTTCAAATCTTGCCCACTCAATTAGTTGCTCTCTAGTTAAGAAGAATCCTCACCACTGTGCCCTTCAATTTTATGGATTAAGTGCTTTAATTCAGCCCTAAAATATGTGAAAACCCAAAGAATTGTCCCCCTTGATCCCTCTTCTTGTGGGTACCTCTTTGAAGCAAATTGTCTCCCTTAATTCTTCTTCTTGTGGGTACCTCTTTTTTAAGCAAATTGTTTGGCTGATTTCTTACTCTTGTCTTGCCCCTTAATTAACCTTATATTAAGCCAATTTTTTTCTTTGATTTAGATTCCTAAAGTGAGTGATTAAGAGTCCTTAATCTAGCCCTGAAATCTACAAAAAACCAATAATTTTCCTTGCTTTGAATTGTGTTGGTCAAATCAATTAGAGTGTTCATTTCAGTAGAAATTGAGGAGATCATCAAGTATTATGAATAGGGAGAGTTGCCAATCTAAATTCTTGAGAGTTTAAAGGCGTTTCAATTGGTGGACTTTGGAAGTGGTGGGCAGCCCCCCAAGGCACGGGAAAAAATCCATCACGAACTCTACAAATTGACTTTTATAAAGGTTCTCTCCTATTGCTTCATCTCCTAATTATGTTAAAATCTTGATAGTTTAAATTGCAAGTTGATTTAAATATTTTTTGCTTGTTGAATAGAAAGAATCCTATTGAAATTTCATGCATATATGTGATAAGGTCATGATTACTCTGGAAGGAAGGAGCTGGAATCTAGAATCTTGGTCCCTGATTTCCTTGTCCTGAAAACCTTAATCCAAAAGGAGTTGGGTAATCCATACTACGTTGACCGTACCCCTAGCAGTTAAAGCATTTAACTTCTTTGTTCAAGGGTAGAACTTTTGAAGTTTAATTCCAGGGGATTGTGTTCCGAGAAAAAGACCTTTCTTCCATTCTGGAACCTCCCGTATCTTGAGTTTACACTTGTTGTCTCTTAGGAGGTAGAAAGTTGGAATCACCTTCCGAAGCTAGGAATCTTTTGAAAGATGATGGTGTTGGCTTCAACGGGACCTTGCCAACAAAGGCCTTGGTGAAATCCTTCACCATCCGCACTGCTTCAGCCCCCATAGAAACTGGCTTAGCATTCTTCACTAAGATATCCAATGGTTCGTTCATTCCCCGAATGAACCTAGCCATCAATTGTTCTTCATCCAGCGGTGGCGAGTATTTGAGGAGGAGAGCGAACGCCTGGTGATATTCCTCCGTGGTTCGGCTTCCCTGGGTTAGCTCCAATAATTCATTCATCTTAGTTTCTAGGAAGCCGGGAGGACAGAATCTCTTCCACTAAGGTAAGCTTGAGATCATTCTGTTGAGATATCAAGCTCATCTAGTGAGGAGGTGGACACTGATGACCCGCCTGGGGGATAAGCCCCACACTTACACCACTGTTGGTGAGATCATGGGTGATATGTGGCCAGTGGGATGACAGGCTGTGTGGTGACATCCATTCTAGAGACTGGCATAGTTATAGTGCCATCTCATTTAGTTGGGTTCACACTATATAGAGAACCCTAGTATGTATTTGGTTGAGTACCTTTTCATATTGTGTGTACTCTTATCTTTGTATATGGTGTGTTGAGTGTTGTGTGAAGAAGAAGAAGATTTTCAGCCTCTCACCTTGTGTGTTCTCTTTTAGGGTTTTGTGAGTGTGTGTGTGCTTGCAAGAGCTCAAGCTCTCTTCTCCCCTGCATCTTTTCATGGTATCAGAGCTTGGTTCATGCTAAGCACTGAGCTGCAAGCAAGAGAAGCGGTACGAGGGTAAGAGCTTCATCTACTCTTCCCTATTTGTGTTGGCGACGCGACTACACCCTTGTCGGGAGCTCTACGGGAGGCACCGGCAACGATCTCTGATTGAGGAGCTTTCTTCGCGGGAATAAAGCTATAGGGCAACTATATTGCCCTATTGGATGAAATTTTCAGGCCGAAAACGCGTTTCGGGCGCGTTAGGACCTCTGTTTTTTAGAAAGTAGGCAATTTCGAGCACTGCGGGTAAGTCATCGATTCTATGCAAAACTCTGTTTTAAGAACTGCAGGAAGACAGATTGGTTGTGCAGGAAGACAGATTGGTTATGCAGACATTGTGTGTTCTGCTACAAGGAGGTCAACAGTTGCCATTGGGTGTATGTATGCACATTGAGGTCACTGGTTGTGACATTTGAGTGTAGTACAGTACCGCTGTGCAGAAAATATAGCAGTTTGTGCAAGATAAACCAGAGTGCTGTTTTTGGTAAATTTGTGTGTCTGGCAAGATGTCAAATGATGGCATAAACCAGATTGTTGCTGAGAAGCTTGATAAGAACAACTTCCATGCTTGGAGGTTCATGTTGACAAATTTCCTGATGGGAAAGGGTTACTGGGACCACATAGAAGGTGAGCATGAAGAGGCACCGGAGATACCGGAGATCAATCCGACTGCTGCAGATGTGAAAGAGTTCAAGGATTGGAACCAAGGAGCCAGAAAAGTTATGTATTGGCTCTCTATCAATATACTGGACACCATGATTGGGCACATATAGGATGCCAAGTCCCCCAAGGAGGCGTGGGACACCTTGGTAAAACTCTATGAAATGAATACCAAGACACAAAAGATACAGTTGAAGATTGAACTTCATACTGTGTATGTCTGTGAGTGAATGACTATGCATTGAAGATCAAGGGTATTGTGGAATCCCTTGCATCTATTGGTGTTTCAGTAGATGATGATGATAAGGTGGAAGTCTCTCTACGTGGTCTCGAAAATATACAAGGCGTTCAAGACGTCTATTCACACTCGGAAAAACATTCCCAATTTCTTAGATTTGGTGTCTATGTTGATTATAGATGAGAAGAGCTTGGGTGAAGACCAACAGTCTTCACAAAACAAAAGCAGTTCAAAGCAACAGGCCTTCTACACAAGTTTAGGAAGAGGACGAGGTAGAGGAGGCCGTGGACGCGGCCAAGGAGGTGGCCGAACAGGTAATCACAATTATGGCCAGCAGCAGCAGCAACAACAACAGTCCCAGAATTCACAACAACAACAACACGCAGGTGGAAGAGGCCAATTCAAAGGCAGGGGGAGTCAAAGAGGTCGTGGAAATTGGCAAAGGTAGTATTATGATACAAAGATGATGTATGGTACGTTGATTCAGGTGCTTCGAACCACATGACAAGTCATGGGGAGTGGTTCAAGGAGATGAAAAACCTTGAAAGACCAGGTTTTGTGGAAACGGGGAATGACACTGCTCATCCAATTGCCCATGTTGGAGATGTGCCATTGTCTATACAGGATGGCAAAGTGAATGCTTTTCTGAGACCTTCTTATATTTCTTCTCGTTCATCAATGCTTCTGCATAATACTGGCGATCTAAAAGAAGACTTAAATGTGCGCCAGAAGGTTCTGTCGTTGATTCTTTATCAGGGTGCAATAATGATCTGATATCATATTGAATGTAGAAATTGATATATATGAACATATGCAATAATGATTGCTATTCATAAAATATCACAATAGAAACAATAAACCAGTTAATAGAAAGGAGCTTACTTGATTGCATGTATTCTCTTCTTGATGCCACCACCTCCTAGATTCATTTGCTCAATATCCCCTAGGATTTTTGTCATTTACGGAGACCTAATGAGGTCTGCTTATGTCTTAATTTAGACATTTATTTTTCAAGCCTTGAAATGGTTTCCTTATTGCTTAATAACTTCTGTACACAATGCTCCATGGTTTTCTTCAAATGAATGTTCTCCTTCTCAAACAAATCTCTTTCTAATTTAAGAAATGATGTGTATATCCTAGGAGCCCATTATAGCCATCTCCAACAAAGTTAAGCAGAGATGTCGTATTCCTAAATGGGGGGGTGGAGTTTCTAAAAGGGTCTTTTGGATATAACCTCCCATCAATCCAAAAA
>NC_141046.1:65364394-65399394 GCF_041138505.1 Cibotium barometz | reverse complement strand
GTATTAATTATTACATACTAAATACATTGCGAGACCTTAAATAGAAAGGATATGGGCAAGTGTATGCAAATAGAAAAAGCAAAGACGGTCATCATTTCATTGACTTTTTCAAGCATTAATCTTTACATAGTGAAACGAAACCTTAGAAAAACACTCTTATTCTTGAAAAACTTACATAATATATTTAATGGAAATGCAAAACAACATTTTGATGCCCTATTAGAAAAGTTGATCTAATTTTGAGGGGATAATTAAAAACCTCCAAAAGTTGAAAACCTTTAACAGAAATTGTGAAGCTCAAACTAAAAATACTGTGCTAAAACTCTTGCGCTTAATGCATGATGCACAGTCCAGACACAAGGCTTGCCAAGGCCGAGGTGTGAGTGAGCTCCCTAAACTTGCTACCATCTTGCATGCTGCATCGTATTGTTCACCTTCCCTCAAAATGAGATGAGCAGAGAAGCTAATTCAGTAGCATGCTCCCACTTAGATGGTCATAGGGGTTGGAATATGAGGAAACCTGGTTAGAGAGACAGTTATATGGCTCTAAAAGATAAGGAAACCTGGTTAGAACAGATAAGGATGTTAACACTTAGTCTAATCATGAAATCCTAAGGCTCAAAAAGATAAGGAAACCTGGTTAGAACAGATAAGGATGTTAACACTTAGTCTACTTAGAAACCTGGTTAGAGAGACAGTAACATGGCTCTTTTTCCAAGTGAACAGATAAGGATGTTACCACTTAGTCTAATCATGAAATCCTCAGGCTCAAAAAGAAAGATGCTGCTCTGCTGAGTTCATTAGACCTGTACTGCTTTCAGTAAACTTCCTACTTAGAAAACACACAAGCACGTGTGCAGGTGCCCATTTGGTGAGAGGGGTGTGTGTCTGTGCGTGTGCGTGTGCGTGTGCGTGTGTGTGTGTGTGTGTGTGAGAGAGAGAGAGAGAGAGAGAGAGAGAGAGAAGCTCTGGATGTTGAGATTCTCATGTGTAACTAACAGAGAAGGTACCAAATTACACAGCTGTACAAGAAATCTGGATCCTAAACCAACCTGCAGAAAACACATCTGACAAATCCACAAGGAGTTTTCTTCCCTGGTGGTTCAACCTCATGAACAAGCTATGCACTGTCCCCTCCAAAGGAACTGCTGCTGATACTGATGACTTTTTTGCTATCTTCTGGATATGATGACTAAGATGTGGTCTTATGCTCTGGCTGCCAACCATTGGCAGAAACATGCAAGCCCTTGGTCGTAGATTCGCCAGACCACTACAAATGGGACACTTGTTGTGCTTATGACAGAAATATGCAGAGTATTACAAGAAGCAATTCGCCTTTTGAGGGACTCAAATGTCTACAAATTCTTCCTTAGTTGTTTCCGGAGAGGACTTGGCTTCTGCCTCCTTTGCTCTTCCCAAGAATGTGGAAAGCTCGGCATAGTAGGGGCTTTCTTCCTTGTCTTTCCGTCCATCAACTACATCTTTGTATTCTGCCATGAGCTTGTCCCATTTCTCCCTGCACTGTTTACCATCCCTCTGAATGCCTAGAGACCCTAGCTTTTCACCAAGCTCTTCCCAGAGGCCAGCTCTCCTAGTGGACTTCACAAACTTGCTTTCCATTTCCCGTCTGAACCGGATAAGATTAAAAACCTCTGATTTCTTCCAGTTTTTAGACCTCTTTTTGGGGCTCACAAGTCCATTTGGAGGTGTCGCCATTGGGGCTGGCACAATGGCCGTGCTTACTCCTGGCTGCCTCTCGCTCAGGAGCCTCTGTGTTAATACAATCATCGCATTGTTGAATGCACACCTCTGTGCTCGCTCCTCGGCTCTCCAGTTGTCCTCTCTTTCATGCCTGATCTGCTCTCTGATTTGCTCTTTTCTTTCAACAGCTTCCAATAACTCTTTGAAAAACCTTTGCTGCCTGGTGATAATGGTCTCCAAGAGCTCTTGTATGACTGCAAAGTCCATAAAGGAGATAGGGTCTGCCCTCCTACGCTTCCCCGGAGATGTGGGCTCTTCCTTGTTGTGAGCCTCTCTCATGTCCATGGCACTATTTCCATGGCCAACTGCACAGGACATCCCCACTTGCTTCCAACTTGGCATTGCATGGCTATTCCCAAGCTCAAACTTCACTCTCTTGGCATCAGCACCATCCCCTGATGCATCACTCTCCCTTTTGTACGACTTCCACGAGAGCAACACATGCAGCTCCTCGTAAAATGGATGATCCTCTTTGTCTCTTGCACCATCTCTGACTTCCTTGTAGCCTGCTGTGAGCTTCTCCCACTTGTCTTTGCACTGCTGCCCGTCGCGGGAGAAATTCGCCCTCTGCAAGGAGAGTGCAATTTCTTCCCACAACGCGACTTTTCTGCCACTCTTTCTGAACCTCTCATCAAGCTCGGTTCTTGCTTTGATAAGCTTCAAGGTCTCAGCCCGGGTCCAATTTTTGGACCGCTTCTTGTGCTCTCTTTTCTTGTCCTCTTCAGTGTTGGTGCCATCATCTGTTTTCGTCCCATTTTCTAGGTGCTGAAAGGGACCAATGGCAGCGCCATCATGGGTTGCCGCCGCAACAGCTTTCATTTTTGAAGGGTTTCCCGAGACCATATATGAGGACAGTTGTGACATGTTTGCAGAAGTGGTTCCCTCCATTGTGAGAGAATTCTGTGACTGGTCACTCATATCCTCTGTTGAAGAAGTTTGAGGTTCATCATCAAGATCGTTTCCTTGAGGTATGGTTTCTGAAGGTGCCACAACAAGCTGTTGAGGGTTCATGATGCTTTTTATGTCTGGCAATCAAAAAAAAAAAAAAAGACATGAAGAAATCAGAGCTTGACCCCCCACAGTCCAAAAACACAGACAATTAGATGTACAGTAGCAGTTCAGCAATTATCAAAGTTTTTGCCCAAAATATTCCAAAAAGGCCATGGATGATGAGGGTTAGGGAAAATACTGGGAAAAAAAAAACTAGAGCACTAACATGGAAATTTGACAAAATCTATTTAAAAAAAGCAGAGTAGCAGAGTAGTGCTCCCCGCAACAAACCATTACAGCATTTAGCTAGTGCCCAAACACATCCAACCAACCAACCAAAAAATAAAAATAAAAGGCTACAATTCATCAATTTAATCTTAGCTGGTGCCCTAGGTAAATCATGGAAAATTAGAGTTCCAAAAGTCCCCCAGTTAAGGATTACAACAGTAAGCACAAGGAGACTAGAAAGCATACCAAATGGGGGGGGCGGAGCCTGTAATTACTGCCCTCCTAGAAAGGAACAGTTGTAAGAAGAGAGAGAGCACAGAGCCGTCCAATTGACCTTTGAGACTTCGGCCCCCCTACATCTGGCTTGGAAGCAAGGCTAAATTATGTGAAGAACAGAGAAACAGAACAACTTAACACTGAAAAGGGAGAACCAGGTTGGAAGGGTATATGTATGCTTTCTGTAAAAAGTAGAGATAAGCCTCTCCTTCATAGCATGGAATTGCAAGCCTTAACCTGATCATGAATAGAGATGACAGAATTGTCTGTGTCTCACCACTACAGAAAAACAGCGAGCACACAGAAAAGCAGATAGTGATTGAACTGAGCCCAGCCCACATACATAAAGTAATGCTGTGGGCAATCGGATAGTAGATTATGGGGCGGTGAAAACAAAGGCACAGATACTGTAAATGAGGGTCTATGGAAGCTTGAAGACCCAAAAGAGAGAGAGAGAGAGAGAGAGAGAGAAGGGGGGGAGGGGGGGGGTTGCAGATCCCCCAAGAAGAAATAGACAATTTATTTTGAACGTGGGAGGAGCAATGGAGGCTAGAGAGATGGAAGCTTAAGGAAGGGGGCTAGAGAGAAGCTTACAAAAAGAGCCCAACAGAGAATTGGATGATGATGAAAACAATGAGGCGATAGAGCACGTGGAGATTTAGAGAGAGAGAGAGAGAGAGAGATTGGCCCACAAGAGAGCTAGGCGGTGGGCAGTGGGGGCACACACCCACAAGAGACGCTAAAATTTGGCAAACAATGGAGGTTACAGACCCAACAGAGACAGGGAGAGAACAGGGTTACAAACTCAGGCTAGAGAGAGAATCTTACAAACCCATCACAAGAGACACGAGAGAGAGGAGAAGAAGAAGGGGACTAGAGAGAGAAGCGTACAAAACAGCACGAAATTCGTGATGGAGGCCCACTGGAAAGCAAGGAATGGAGAGAGAGAGAGAGAGAGAGGGGGGAAAAAAGGTCCACACGGCACTGGAAAGCAAGGAAAGAGAGAGAGAGAGGGGACGGTAATGGGGGGAGGGGGGTTAAGAACAAAGAGAGAGAGAGAGAGAGAGAGAGAGAGAATGGAGGAACAGAAATACTTAACACGAAGAAAAGGTCACAAAAGAAAGAGAGTCGAAGAGAGAGGTGAATGGAACGGGACGTGGGTCTTTTGCTTTCGGACAAGAAAAGACCACCCTTTGAAACGGGCACAAGGAACCTGGATTCCTGCTAAGGCCCTGTTCACGCGCCACCTTATGTTCCCAACCAATTGTCAAAGTGTTTTGATATTGGATAGCACAAGTTGGCATTGGTTTCTTGAATTTTTCCCACGTTGTTGTGAGAGATACGTGTAAAGCTTTAGTTGCTATGTCATCACCTCCTCTGTGCTTGCATTTAATATGCTCTCATATGTGAAAAGGATTCCTTCATGTGAATTGATCGAAGTGTTGAATTGCATCCGTGTGAACACGCAACAAAGAGCATATGTACGTACATAGTTGAAATAGTTGACAATACTCATTTTTAAAAAATTGGTGCATATTTATTTATGCGTGCATGGCATGCAGGTGCATTGTGTGTGTGTGTGTGTGTGTGTGTGTGTGTGTGAGAGAGAGAGAGGGGGGGGGGGGGGGGGAGAGATGAATAGTCACAACCTTTGACAAGCCAACTCTCACAGAATTATGGCCTTTGATAAGGCCACTTATGGCCTTAGTGGTGCTTACCTTGAGTTTGTAGGACACTAACTGGGCTTCTTACTTGCTTCCCTACTAGTACCCTTCCATTCTCAAATCTCATCACTTGTGACACAACCAAGCCCTTTTTGAGTGGTTGCAAATGGTATAAAACGTAGTAACGCATGGCCCAATCGCGTGGCTACACAAAAGGGTAGTGGATGAGCCATGTGAAACCATCCATTTAGTAATGACAATATACATGAATTCCTCTAAATTGAGCATATGCACGCTTGAAAAATGATTGGAACTCCACATGCAAAAAATGTGACAATGTGTTGGCTAGGTAACTCTCCAATCACATCCACTATGGACTTACACTATTCTAACCTAAGACTAATGGTTTATTTGGACCCACTTTTCATTTCTTTTTTGTCCTAAGGGAAATTGTTTTCAAACAAAGTCTTTATCTTTTCAAACTAAATAATAAAGCACAAATGCCAAAAAGTGAAGTGGTAAGATAGATTATATGGTTTACATGCCAACTTGCTCCTACTTTGGACCATTCTAAGATCTTGTGATTTCCTCTTATCTAATTCAAAGATAGCTCTCTAAACAATGAGGAGCAAAGTAATGCCACTACAAACAACCAATGTCTAAATGTGATAGTGATACAATATGTGTATGTGTTGTTATTCCATTGTTTGTTGGTACTTGTATAGGAAGAAATTAAAGAAATGGTTTTCACTGCCCCAAGTCTAGGATGATTTGAAACTTGATAGGACATCCTGATGGACCCTTGCCATCCACCTTTTTATGTTGTTTTTTAGCTACTTCTAAAGTGTGGAGGACAGTATTTTAATGTGTCATCCTTTTCAAGGGGTGGTTGGTTTTATAATTGTGGTAGCACTTACATTCTTCACTGAAGGTATCTAAGAAACAAAACTTTAAAATTAGTTTGTAGAAATTTTGGTCATGAATATAGTCAATCTAAGCACATTAAACCTCATCCTTATTCACATTAGTGGACTTCTATGCGCGTAGTTTAAACGTAATGACTAATCATTAAGTTTTCAAGAGGGGTTTAGAGAAACAAATAAATGGTTCATCTTGTTAATATTAAATCAAGATATATGGAAATTGACTATTGTCAACTTTTATAGTGGAATCTAAGAACTACTATGCTTTGAGATGACACAACCCATTGTTATATTAGATCAATTTCGAAAGAGTTATGAGACATACCTTTATTTAAACTTGTAGTTCATATTAGTTTTCTAGTTTAGCTAAATGTGGTAGTGATATTATAGGTTTACAGTGTTGTTACTCTATTGTTTTTTTTGTAGGGAAAAATCGAAGAAATGGTTTTCACTTTCCCAAGTCTAAGATGATATGAAACTTGATAGGACATCCTGATGGATTCTCCCCATCCACCTTGTTATGTCATTTTTTAGTTCCTTCTAAAGTGCCTAGGAGTTAGTTTTTTAATGCGTCTTCCTTTCCAAGACGGTGGTTGGTTTTATAATCGAGGTGGCGCTTACATTTTTCCACCCAAGGTATCCAAGAAATAGAGTTAAAAACTGATTTGTATAACATTTGCTCATGAGCATAGTCAATCTAAGCACCTCCAATCTCATGCTGATCTAAGATCCACCTTGATGGCATCTCTACCATAGCAAAGCTTTTGGTTTAATGTGTATGATATATTTTCATTATCTACATTGAATTTATGTCTTCCAAGATGAAAATATTAGCTTTCTTTTGAATGACCCAGTTCTTAAACATCTAAGATATTTGAGCAATGAAATGATCATTCACAAGGCCAAAAACCACTTCAATGTCATGCAGAAGGATAAACAAGAAAGTGCTATTGTGCTCAAGGGTACTTGCATGTTGTACAATGTGAGTCCATGAAGCACATGTCACTTGTAATAAGCATTATAGAGTAAACATAAGTACATGTCACTTGTAATAAGCATTATAGAGTAAACATAAGTACATGTCACTTGTAAGCCTTATAGAGTAAGCATAAGGGCCATTATTGGAGATGAGAAATATTTATATGCTTCATTGGGTCAAAGGGGCTAAAGACAAGTCATAGAAGCTTAAAAGGTCATGTGTTATTATAGTTTTGAAGCCCTATAGGTTGGAGGAGTCCTCATCTTCACTTCTCCTAATGGATTAAGTGTTAAACACATAAGCTCCATATGGTCCATTAATATCATAATTCTAACATTATAGAACTAGTAAGGTATTGAAGAGTCTAGAGTACAACATTGCCACAAAAAAGTGGTCATGAGATCATGGCCACTTATGGATGACCTAAGAAAAATAGAAAGTTAAATTCCTTATGTTACAAGTAAAAATGGATAGTGGCAAGAATCTTAGTCAATAAACTTTTGCAATCAGCTCTTTCTTATTTCAACATCTTAACACTATCACAATGGCGTGGCAACTTATACTAGAGAGATCCACTAATGTATAAACTAAAGCATCACATCCACTTCGAGTGGTTATTCATAGACCCACCAATATATTTAGTGCATCACTTTAATAAAAATAACTCCTTCTCAAAAGTATGCAATGACTACATTAAGAAACCCTAGAATGATAATTGTAAGTAGAAAAGTTACATTATTTAACTTCATATTCAAGTAAATATATTTTGTGTAGGCTCTTACATTTGAGCATAAGGAAATTGTTTCAGATAGGAGGCAAGTGCACACACACATGCACACGTACATGTACACGTGCACGCACATACAAACACGCATGCATATGCATGCATGCACGTGCACACACGTACGTACATCACGCACATGCATGTGCATGTGTGCATGCATGCATGTATGCATATGCACATGCACACGTACACATGCACATGTCTGCACACGCACATGTATAAGCATGCACACACATGCACGCCTTAAGCAAGTATATACACAAAGTTTGTGGCTTCCCTATTTAACATTAAGCTCAAGGTAAGGCCACTTCATAAAGTCTAGTGTTGTCTTACAGTACACGCATGTACGCATGCACACACACACACACACACACACACACACATACACACACGTGTGTGTGTGTGTGTGCATGTACGCATGCACACACACACACACACACACACACACATGCATGCATGCACGTGCACCTCAATTGATATTCATGATACACACACACACACACACACACACACACACACACACACACACATGCGCAGGCACACGTGTGTTTGTATGTACCTCAATTAATATTCATGATACAACAATGTAGTTTCATTTTGAATGATGCAAGTGGATA
Source organism: Cibotium barometz (assembly GCF_041138505.1). Classification (NCBI taxonomy): domain Eukaryota; kingdom Viridiplantae; phylum Streptophyta; class Polypodiopsida; order Cyatheales; family Cibotiaceae; genus Cibotium; species Cibotium barometz. The sequence goes on along the minus strand of NC_141046.1, from coordinate 65,391,172 downwards.
TTCAAGATCCAAGAGAGAAAATTCAACTTAAAATAATGATGTAGATGAATATTAAGATCTAAGAAAGATAAATCAACTTAAAATGATATGAGATGGGATAAATATAATTGCACTAACGTAGTTTCAATTAATATTCATTATACAATAATATAGTTTCATTTTGAATAAATATTCATGATACAACAATGTAGTTTCATTTTGAATGTTGCAAGTGAATATTCACGATCCAAGAGAGAAAATCCAACTTAAAATAATGATGTAGATGAATATTAAGATCTAAGAAAGATAAATCAACTTAAAATGATATGAGATGGGATGAATATAGTTGCATTAATGTAGCCATAGACTTTTGATTGTGGTTTGTAGATTTGTCTTAAACTGTAAAAAATATAATCATAGATTATTATTTTTGTGGTTTGTAGCCTTGTCTTATACTACAAAAAAATATTTATTTCTCTTTTACATGAGGTAATTCTTTCTCTAAAAGATTATAGCCATTAATTCATGGAAATTATGCTCGTACTAAATTCCCTTGATATTTTTGAGGTTATTTTTAATGAAAAATAAGTGGGTTAATATTGATTAATCTTTTTGAGGATATTTTTAATGAAAAATAAGTGGGTTAATATTGATTAATCTTTTTGAGGATATTTTTAATGAAAAATGAGTGGGTTAATATCGATTAATTATTCTATAGCCTTGCCACACAAATGAAGAATGTATAGCCATTTACTACATTGCTTCTATGGCCTTGTCTCATAAATGAAGAAAGATTCAATGTATAACCATTTACTACATTGCTTCTATGGTATTGAAAAGATAGGATGATTTTTCCCTTGCACTAGGGACTAAAATACATCATCTTTAAAAAGCCTCAATAATCCCCTTAGTGTGGACAAGGCATCTAGCACGATGTAACCTTGATAAATTACTTTTTCAACTTAGAAATAGCATATTCTGAAAACACTAAAGGTCATACTATTAATACATATACATGAAACACCAAATGGAGAATCATCAATACTTGATTTGACTTAATGTTAGAATTATTCGCATTATTTGGAATTTATGGATTTATTTGATGGATATTTATTTTATGTGCAAGAAAGACTGATCACCTCTAACTTGTCACATATTTTGAGCTTATATTGTGAATGTTAGTGTAGATCAGTTATTAGCAGGGTTAGTGTGCGGGATGTGCATGGATCCATTGGGTTTGCTTCAATGGAAATCTATTGACGCATGGCGCGTGGCGATTACTTATTCGACAGTGGCAGTGATATTTTATGTGCACATTGGTGTGCAACATTTTGATACACATTAGTTCTATTTCATAAGTGAACCTTAGAGTGTTCACATTTTTGTATTTAGGCAAGCCCAATATGGAGATCCATATTTTTGGCTATATGTATTTTTGGCTCTTGCTTTTTGTACAAGGAAATATATTCAAATACACCATGAAGAGGATGTGACGTTGTGTATTAGGCACTCAGACGGCCCAAGGCTGCTGTTCTTTGCATGAAGGTGAGAGACGATGACACGAAACCCTAGGGTGACACCAGCTGTCAGAGCGCCGCCTATCTTCTTGTCTACAGTGCGCACACTGCTACATTGGACAACGCACCAATCACCGGCTAATATGTACCGACCACCGACGAACACAGCGACTACTGATGATTGCTAGATAGAAGCGAGCATAAGGGGCATCTAATACAGCCGGCACTAGCAACAACCCCATCAACAAGCGCCAACACAAGCGACAGACAGGTAGCGCACCACGATGACCTCATCTCTGAGTGGCGGATGGGCAGCGCGCCAACAACCTCACCTCCCCACAATCCCAACGTGGGTGTCTCCTAAGAGACAAAGGCAAAGGGTAATCTCTTCTCCCCTTTATACCCAGCTTGTTTTCCGTATTCATCAACACGATGTGGGATTATTAGGGAGACTGCATGGCATTCTATGGTAAACCCATGAGAAGAAGAAGAAGAAGTAAGAGAGTAAAAGAGAAGAAGAAGAAGGAGAGAGAGAGAAGAGAAGAAAAAAAGAAGAAGAAATATTAAAAACAAAAAAAAAACTATATATATATATATATATCTTTTGAGGGGGAATATTTTTTTTCCAATCCTTGTTTCCTCTACATCCCCGATTTCTACCAAGCATCTACAGCCATGGATTTTGATGATGGCACTCAACCACCAACCATTTTGAATGTGTCACCTCTTCCCGCTCCTACCTTAGAGAGGAGCGCATTCTTCTAGTCGAGATGCAACTTGAAGAACAACGCAAACGCTAGCATGGTCATGAGTGAGGAATCTCCTGATGTCATGCCTCCTGAAGATGATCGCTTGAGCAAGATTCTCAAATCCGTTTTCGACTGCCAATAGACTCACAAGGACTCCAAGATCAGTCGTCGCGCATTCGTCGCGCATTCATGTTCTCCAAATTTGATGGTAAAAAAGATGGTCGTCTAGTTCTTTCTTGGTTGACTCAATTTATGATTATTTTGCTGGTGAACGATTCTCCGAGGAAGATAAAATAAAGTGTGCTACTAATCATTTGAGTGATCGAGCTTCTTTGTGGTGGAACACACTTCACATGGGTCCTACCAAGCCTCTCACTTATCTCAATACACGGAGAGATTTTGGCAATCACTTCTTATGCTTCGTATGCTCGAGGATGTTTCTAAAGAGTCACTCCCACAAAAGTATGAAGATGGTCTTGAGACAACTATTCAAGTGGATGTGAACATGTTCAAGCCAACTTCTCTTGTGACGCAATCTCTCTTGCTCATGATTCTAGTGCAAGAAAGGTTTGCCTCATCAATTACCTCGTAGTGGTCAGTATGCTTCTCCACCCAATCGACAATCTTCTTTCGTGCTGGGGAATCAAGGTTTCAGATCTTCTTTTCGACGTCCTCAATTTTATCAATCTCCTTCATTACAACAACGGCATACATGAAATGGTAATTTTGGTAATGGTAGTAGCAATGCACGCACTTTTTCCAATTCAAATGTAAAGAACAATTTTAATGCTACCTACCCAAGCAATGTACACCCAAACCCAATTCTAGTCACAATGGTAATGCACCCACTCCTCGCCCTACCCAACCTCTTCAAGTCAATAATGTGCCTACATTATTCAAGTGCCATCGAGTGGGACATCGAGCCGACAAGTGTACCTTTCATCTTACTCAAGTGGCACAACTTCACAATATCGAAGATGACACATACTATGATGGTGATGGTGATATGGCTCCAGATTATAGACGGAAGAACAACTCAACAATGAAGAATTGGGTACGCAAAGCGAATTGGTAGGTACTTCAATCACTCCTCACTCTTTGCTTCATATGAAAGGATCTATTAATGAAAGTGATATCACTATATTGCATGATGATGGTAGTACGCATGATTTTATTTTTGAAAAGGCAGTTCGTAGGTTGCATTTGGAGACTCATCCTTCATGTTATAAGGTTAAATCTGCATTTCAAGGCATACGCTACATGGGCACTCGTGAAGTACGTGACCTTGAGATACAAATTGGACCTTATAAACAAAAACGAAACTTTTTCATTGCACCTTTGCACTCTAGTGATATCATACTTGGTATGCCATTTAGACATGAATTGTTGCCATATATATAGGCAGTGATGTGTGTGAACACACTTAGGACCGCCGGGGCACTTTTTCCCTCTTTAGGAGGTTTTTTCCCCCGGCTTGTATATACGCCCATCCTTTTAGGGCTGACTTATCTTTGTACATTGACACAATCTAATACACTGTGTGTTGTGTGCATTCTTGCTTCTTCTTCTCCAAGCTTTGTGTGCTTTCCTGCAACCCTAATTCCAACATATGGTATCAAAGCAAGCATCGGCTCCCAGGGCTACGTCGCTAGCACCCTCCGACTCACGTTCTCCGATTGAGGTGAGCTTTCACGAGCGCTTGCAGGTCCCTATACTCTGCAGATAAGCTCGTAGGCCTTGCGTTCTCAGAAATTGCATCTGAGGTCGTTTCGGGGTCCGTTTTTGCATTACAAGTTCTGTACAGGTGTTTTCGTCATTTTGTGCAGAAATTTCGACAGTGCATTTTCTGCAAAACAGGCATATGTATTCTATTGTGGACCGTGCTACATAGCACGAGTTGTTTTTTGTTCAGTCTTTGCTTCATTACAGGTAGCTTTTGCATCAGTTTCAGTCAGTGGGCCATGGCTGATAACAGCAATGATGTATTTCGCATGTTGTCTGCTGATGACAAATTGGATGGAGACAGCAACTACCCACTTTGGGCATACATGATGCAGCATGTTTTGGTTGCAAAAGGAGTGTGGAACATTGTGCAGGGTATGGATGTACGTCCAGGTTCTGTGGATGTAGGATCTGTTGAGGATGTTGCAGGTTCTAGCAGCTCTACTGTTGCTGCTGTTTTACCCACTACTGAACAAGCTCGTTGGGATGGTAAAGATGCGCAGGCTCATGCCTTGATTGCACTTTCTGTCAAACGTAACATCACTCCACATATTCGTTCAGCTAAAACAGCAAAATAGGCTTGGGATATTCTAGCTGGTTTGTATGCAGGTCGTAACACGAGGCAAAAATCTCCTACCTGCGTAAAGAGCTAGAATTGAAGATTATGCAGGAAGATGATGACATGAATGTTTTTCTTGCTGAGATTAAAGATCTCAAAGAATAGTGTCACATGTCTCTAATGGGAATACTGTCACATGTGCCAATAATGCTTTGTACCCAGTGAGACGGGCGTGGGTAAAATTATGCTTACTGCTGTACATGGTAGTGCTTTCACACTTTCAGATGCTTTGTATGTGCCAGGGATAAAGAAGAATCTATTGTCTGTCTTTGCGCTTGCTAGACTTGGACTTGTAGTCGAATTTGTGGATGACAGATGTACTGTTCATAATTTGACTTCAGGTGATACGATTATTGCATCTGGCACCTTGTTTCGTGGGCTGTATAGGCTCAATTCTTTTGACAAGTGTGTGGAAGATTCAGCAAATGCAGTTTCTGATGAAAAGGCAGTTTCAGATGCAAAACTATGGCATGCTCGTTTTGGTCATCTGAACTTTGCTAGTTTGCTACGTTTGCAGAAATTTGATATGGTTGCTTCATTGCCCCCTCTTGAGGCACCATTAAAACATGTTTGTGAAGGCTGTATTTTGGGCAAAATGCAGCGTTCTGCGTTTCCAAAGGATGGTTCTGTGCGGGCCACTCGCAAATTGCAACTTGTACATAGTGATGTATGTGGGCCTATGCAAACTCCGTAAACACTTGTACTTCGTGACTTTCATGGATGATTACTCAAGGCATGCATGGGTATATCCACTGAAGGCAAAGTTCGAAGTGTTTTTGTGCTTCAAACAGTTTTTGCTTATGGTTGAAAATGTATCCAATTGTATAGTGGGCACCCTCCGTTCTGATCGAGGGGGGGAGTACATGTCTTGTTAACCTATGACGGACATTGAGACGTACTATGTTTTACGTCATTAATTTAAATATTCTGAGTCATGGGCTGGGCTTGTCGGCACCATATGTTAAGGATGAAGGGATTGGGTGATCATTCGATGAGAGGCGCACCTTGAATATTAGTAGGATAAGGGTTAGGATCGGCCGGCCATGTATGGGCGCCCAAGTGTGAACGGCCAAGTCACCTATAAGAGTCAAATGTAACCCTAAAATCTTCATTCTCATGTGTTGTGAATACAAGAGTGCTCTTGCCTTATCTCTTTGGTTTCCTTCTCCTGCGTGTGAGAGAGAGAGAGAGAGAGTGAGAGAGCGATCGAGCACTGTGTAGCGGCACGGCGGCGGAGAGGCGGTAGAGCGGCGACGGCGGCTCCTTCTTCACTGCTGCGACACGGGAATCCTTCAAGGCGGCGGTTGAGCGGTGAGTGACACACCCTTTGCATTCTGTTTGAGCTTTCTTCCCTGGTTGTATGCTTGCAGCCATTCGTGGCTCACATACGGTGTCCGACAAGTCCCCAGCTACGACCTGTGTGACAAAAGCGCACATTTTTGGCGCCGCTGCCGGGGAGTTGCCCTGCACCAAGCTCCAGTTTGCAGCTCGAGCTACTGCGTGAAGTTTAATTTACACTGCAGGAAAGGCGTCTGTGCTGTTGTTGAGGTGTTTCTGTGGTTTTCAATCTCTGTTTCTGCAATTTGTCTTCTGCATTTCTGTTTCTTTTGTTATTTTTCTACTCCGCGTGTGGGCGTGCATTCTGTTTCTTTTTGTTATTTTTCTGCGTGTGAGGGGGGATTTCTGAATCCCTAGACCTGTGCTGTGTGCGAACTGCACCGCGGCCAAGGCTGAACCCTAGATAGAAAAAACTTATCCCAAACCAAAAAAAAAATTAATTTTGGAAAAAAATAAAAATAAAAAATAAAAATTTTTTACAAAAGAAAAAAACCAAACGTGTGGAGAGGAAAGATTTTTCATTTGGAGAAAATTTTTTTGAAAAGAAAGAACCCCAATTGACCCATGACCTCGGCCCCGATCTCGGTCTCGGTCTTTTGATATATATATATAGGAGAGTGAGCCTCCATAGCTTTCTTTCAAGTGAGAGCTTATGGGAAGTTGTGCCCTATATGTAGCCCACTCCCCAAGGACTAAAGTGAGCATGTGGGATAAAGTCCTCACCCTCTCCTCCATAAGCAAATAGGCTTTCGCCCCTTCCCCCATAGGGAAACGGACTGTTTTGAGGACCACGAGAGCTCTGGATAGGCGAACACGGTGCTGTAAAGCACGCTAGGACCCTTTAAACGATACGCTCGTTTCGAGCTATCACACGCCCTAGTCCAAGTTCGACCGTAAGTAAGGGGGTCAAAAACGAGTTAAAAACAATCTAAAAACAAGTAAAAACGGGGTGCAAAATACCCAAGAAACCACTTGTGTGGGCTTCCAGGGTAGTTACCAACGCACGTGGGGTAACCACGTCACATGCATCTACGTTCTGGTCGGGTGCTAGAGCCTAAGCCACTAGAAAGCATTTCAGTTTACGCAGGCTCACACCATCCCTCCACGTTAGCATCTTGGCCTTCGACTGGAACCCAAGGGAGTGCAACCCAAGATCCACGAATAGTGGATAGTGATTCGTCCTCTGACTCAGAAGCCATGGAAGGGCACCCTACCAAGAACCCTAAGGAGACAAGCCAAAACATGCCAGTTTGGGCCCCACAACCCGGATCTAGCATGTTTAGTCGTCTAATAGAGACCTTTAGTAAAGCTACACGCTCTGAACATGCGACAAGCGAAGTAAATGAAGAAGGTGGGGTAGTGGATTCGCCATTCACATCTCATGTAGACCCTACCCTCCCAAAGAGTGTCCATGTGGATATTCTACCCACTTTGTTTAATGAGGGCCCTACTGAGCTACCACATTCCGATGCTCTTCCTAAAGTAGAGGTCCCTAGAAGCCAATCCATAAGAAGTGACATTGCATCCACTTCAAGAGAACCGTTTGGCACACCAAGTCTGGATGGGATATTTCTCAATGAAAATTGGGAATATGATCTACATACAGAGACTCTAACTGACCTATACACGGGTTACACATACCATGTAGGTTGGTTAGAAGTCCTACGATCTACATCTAGCGCCACTAATCTAGAGGAGCAACAACACATGATATGTGAGGTTATTCATAGAATTATCCAATTTGAGAGGCAAAATAGGGGAGTGAACCTAGTTTCCACTGGCCCTATGAGATTTTTGGATACGGGCAAGGCCAAACAACCAACCCTATCACAATTGGAGACTCCCTCGGTGAGTCCCATAGACCCTTCATATGTTGTTTCACCTGGAGTCTCAATGTAGGTTGAGCCCACCAGCAGTAACTTTAGCTTCCCAACCTTGGCTCAACTTTCCATTAGGGAATCCACAATGCCTATCCCAATGATGAGCATGACAGAAAGCGCACCTGTTACCACTGTAGTTAGTATGACACCGCTACCTAGTGGAACAGTACCTACAACAGTGTGTGCCAGTGCCTATCAACCATATGTACCTATCGCTACTCATGCTCATGTAGCTCCTACGCCTCTTAGTATGCCAATGGCGTATGCTCCACGACCACCTTATCATAACCATTATCTAAGGGGAGCTAGGCCTAGTCACATATCATATCCTACGTCGTTTGCCAACATACTCAGACCAACGCCAACTCCTATCAGCCAGGCTATCCCAGAAGTGCCTCCAACAGCTATGCCTGCTCACCTAGGTGATCTTGCAGCGTTTGCTTAGACGATCGGACGATCTATTGCGGAAAACATGCGGGGCATGCCTGAGAGAGAACCTAGAAGCAAGGCAGTACAAGTGGCTAAGCTCACTCAAAACTTCAGTGGTAACGAGGATGTTAGGAAGCACATTGAAGTCTTTGAACACGTGTGTGATTCCTTGGAAGAGCACAATGAGCTGCATAAGTGTAAAGCCTTAGGCTTAACCTTGAGTGGGAAGGCCGGAGATTGGTATCGAACCTTAAGTGTTGAAGAGCGCACTCACTACCCCACTCTCAAGAGATTGTTCTTGAAAGAATACATACGTGAGGGTGTGCTTTGGGGAGTAGCATCTCAACTCCAAAAAGCTGAACGTGAGGAAGGGGAGTCAGTGAGAGACTTTATAAGTCGATCGAAGCATCTAAATTCTCGCTGCACTCCCGATGAATGCTTCAATAACAACCAACTCCTCGATAGATTCATCCGAGGATTGCGCCACGAGGACATTTACAATGGCCTAGTCATTAGAGGTCTTACAACGTGGGAAGCAGTCACTGCCAATGCAATCCAGTTAGAAGACAACTTGATGATTGCAGGTAAAAAGGTGTCTTCAGAAACAAAATCCGTTAGTTTGCAAGTATCTGGGCACGAGCCAATGACGGTAAAACCTATTGCCAAGGAGCCCAAGATATCTGAAATGTCTGTGACCGACCTTACTAAGGCTCTCCAAGAATACTTTAGGGGTAATCGAGCTCCTCAAAATAGCCATATGTACCCAAGAAGAGAGCAACAATGGTGTTCGGTGTGCTTAGGACCACATAGCACGAGTGAATGTCCCACATTCAGAGTCAAATTCAATGGGAATTGCAATGCATGTGGTAAGTACGGCCATCAATCTAAAGATTGCCTAGTACTTAAGCGAATGTTGGCGAATCAGGCACCACTAGCCTGGTCAAACACACCTCAAGTACCCGCGCTAATGCCTGCACAACCTGTCGAGCAACCGTCACAGCACATAGTTCCAAGGAATCCGAATGTAGTCCAGTCTGTGCCATTACCACCGCCAGTGCTAGGACCACAACCTCCACATCCAAGGATTACCCCTATAAACCAAATGGGTTGTGTCACATAGTGCGTGTGGGGATTATGAAGATGAGATAGACCCCACTGCTCCATATGGGATTGATACATTTGAAATGATTCCCCAGTACTACATGGAGGATCATTTCGGGCAAGTCAAGCCTGTATATCAAGCGGCTGCTCTCGCCACAAGAGGGCAAAACCTTAATACCTTGGCGAGGAGACCACCTCTTCAATGCTACGATTGTGGTGGACCGCATCGTGTAGCAGAGTGCCCTAATAGGCTACAGAAGATCGTTACTCAAATGCAACCAAATCAAGGGAGCACATCGGGAATGCCGGTACTTACATGTAATCGTTGTGGCATAGATCATTTGATCGCTCAATGTCCACATAATCCTAATGCACCCAAGATTACGCCATTGAATTTGGTTGAGGTCACCAACCAAGCACAAGGAACCACACCCGTTGTACTCGCGAATGTAGTTACACGGTCAATGCTTCAAAATCAAAACTACATTCTTGAAGAGAGGGATACTGCATCAATCGCTCAGGCAAAGAAAAAGAAAACACGGCAGAAGAGATCGCTTAATGCCACGAGCTCCAAGCCTAGTTCAAAGACTAACATAGGGAGGGACAGGGGACGACCCCGTGTATATGAATGATCCTGAAGATGATTCCTATTCAATAGAAACCATGGGGACCAAAGCCACTACCTTAAGGGAGAAACCCACTCGGGAGCTCAATGAAGGAGAATCAAGCGAGTACATAAATAAGGGGAAACAGAAGGAAACTTCCTCGGCCCCACAACCAAGTCAGTTAATGCCCTCTCGACCACCCAAACTGACTGAGACTCCCCAAGACGAGCCACGTGGGCCAAAAACCCTTAAGAAAAAGATTGGAACTTACCCAAACCCAGTTGAGGAGATTGAACAAGTGCAACACTTAAGGGGTTTGGTGGAAGAAACACAAAGAGAACTGGAGCCAAACCCGAGAAAAATCAAAATTCCAGACACAGTGTTTCCTACGCAAGTTTAGCCTCACAGGAACCATAAACCGTTAGCTATACCTAGTATCATTCGGGAAGAAAGTGAGGATAGGACATCCGAAAGTGGGCAAACACCCTTTTTGCTCGAAAGAATGTTTAGTGAGGGAATGCCTGATCCCATTGAAGAGGAAGTGATTCCATCTTCACCAGTCCCTAGTCAAGGGGCGATGTCTCGAAAAGTACCGTTGAATGTGTCTAAGCTAATGGATTTCATGTCCTCTGAAATCAGAACCACGATCATATCCAAATTATACGGAGATCCTGAGCTATTCTTAGCTCTTCGGGCATTTCTCCATGGAGAACTAAAGGCGGGGCTACCACAATTTGCAAATATGGATAGACCCGACACGCTTCAAGATGAAGGGGAGCATTGGGATCTACAACCCAACCTAGATGAAAACTCGGTCGTGGAAATACCTGTTAACAAGTTGGGACAGTACTTTGAAGGGGACGAATCTAATGCAACCCTCCCCATTACTACCAAGGGATTAACTTTAAAGGGAATCCTTGATGGTGGTGTTGGAGTGAGCATTGTGACTAAAAACTGTTGGGAATCTATGGGGAGACCTCACCTCGAAGTCACAAACATAGTGGTTAAGATGGCAAACGGAACTATTGCTAAACCTATTGGAATGTTAAGGGACCTTAAGATCAAGGTTCTGGGATACAAGGTACGACATACCTTCATTGTAATGGATTTCTCCAAGCATCTTATGTCATATCAAATGATCTTAGGACGTCCTTTCATGAGGGAAGCACAAATGGTGCATGACTGGTCGAAAAACCATGTCTACCTACAATTCCAGGACTCTGTCATTCGAGTTGATCTTGAGAATGGTCGTGCGCATCCTTTAGGAAGCAAGGTTATCATTGATAATCGATCGGATACCACTGTTCACTCCGCCCCATTAAGGTATTGCTATACATGCAAAAAAGAGACTGATGATGGGAAAGATTCTCCTTATATGGATGTCCTACCGGGTATGACTGAGTCGGATAACGTGGATTGGGTACACCTAGCGGCAACCATAGACACATGGGAAATAGAGGCACAAGTTGGGTAACACCTGAGGGGCAAGATATGCCACCATTAGTGCCAATAAACATGATAGGTGTTATGCACTTGACTCCTGATGGCGAGAAAGTGGCAAACTCCACTGACACTGAAAGTAGCGAAGACTCTGACCAATGCAACTCTGAGTATGAATCTCAAGAAGAAACTGACCCTCTGAGGGGAAAAATGAATCAAATATTCACCCAAATGTGGAAGCAAGGTGCTCAAGGCCTAGGACAGTGACCTCCTGCAGTTCATCCGAAAGTGAAGATCGACCAAGTGAGTCCGAATCTGATAGAAACAAAAATCAAAAACTTGGTAAGAAGAAAACGAGACATAAGCGTCAACGCTATCGAGCTAATGTACGCACTGCAATAAACAAGGAAAGATCCACTGCAGAATGGCTTAATTATGTAGGAGCCATTGATGCTCATCGGAAGTTAGCGGATAATTGGGGACAATACCTCCAAAGTGTCATGTGGTGTATTCCGCAACCTCATGACGTCGCCCAATTAGAAATCGATGAGAAGCCAAAACTAAGTCGTACTGCAAGGAGGCGGCAAAACCAAGAGTTGGCTCAGCAACAAAAGGAAGCAGAATTGAAAGAAAAAAGCCTGGCACAACAAGAACCAGTAGACTTACACCCCGCACCCGAGCATTTCAAATCATTTACCACAGGGGAACGTAAAGTGGTCTACACAAAAGCCCAACGAACGCCTACCAATGGGAGTAGCGGTGTCTACGATGGCCCTGCGGTAGTTAAGGAGATAGACTTAGCAGATCCGGGTGAGGAATCTAAACCAGTTTTTATTGCTCAAGACCTCACCAAGGCGGAAGAAGCTGCACTTACGAAGCTTCTTAAAGAATTCAAGGACATATTTGCTTGGACATATCATGATATGAAGGGTGTTCCACCCTCGGTGGTGCAACACACGATTCCAATGATTAGCACTGCTAAACCAGTCCAGCAACGTCCCTACCCAATGAATCCTAAGTACGCAAAGATTGTACAAGAGGAAATTGAAAAGCTGGTAAAATGTGGATTCATATACCCAATTGAGCACTCAGAATGGGTTTCTCCAATAGTCATCGTGCCAAAGAAGAATGGGAAACTCAGAGTGTGCGTTGATCTCAAAAAGGTTAATGCAGCCACCAGAAGGGATCATTACCCCTTGCCATATTCTGAACATGTGATTGAAAGAGTGGCAGGCAAGGAGGCATATAGCTTTTTAGATGGGTACTCGGGTTACAATCAGATCACAATTGCCGTCGAGGACCAAGCTAAAACAGCATTTATCACGGAGTTTGGAGTGTTTGCCTTTCGGGTCATGGCTTTTGGCTTGACCAATGCGCCTGCAACATTCCAACGATTGATAAACACAGCTTTTAAGGAATATCTAAGGGACTTCTGTGAAGCTTTCTTAGATGATCTTTGTGTTCATTCCTCTTGGGACGAGCACTTGATGTGTTTACGAAAAATATTTGAAAGGTGTAGATTATATCGCATCTCCTTGAATCCTTTCAAATGCCAATTCTGGGTTAAACACGGAGTTATCTTAGGGCATATAGTGTCCAAAAATGGGATTTCCACGGATGAGAGTAAAATCAAGGTCATTCTGGAATTGCCACCACCCACCAACTACAAGGGAGTCCAACGTTTTATGGGCCACGTTGGTTATTATCGAAGGTTTATTCTATTCTTCGCCGAGATAGCTCGACCATTGTATAAGCTTCTCATCGAGTTTATTTGGACCGAAGAATGTGACCGTGCCTATGAGCTATTAAAGAAGGCCTTGGCGAGTGCTCCAATCTTGAGAATGCCTAACTGGGATTTACTCTTCCATGTGCATATTGATGCATCAAACTTTGCTATTGGGTGTGTGTTAACTCAACCTGGAGAACACAAGCTAGACTACCCCATTAGCTTTGCCAGTCGCGCCAGTTGAACGATGCTGAGATGAACTACACCACTACGAAGCGAGAAGGGTTGGCAATGATATATGCAGTAAGGAAATTTTCGTTATTACCTCCTTGCCACCAAGTTTGTTTTCTATGTGGATCATCAAGCATTGTTGTATCTGGTAAACAAACCATGCTCCACAGGAAGAATCACACGATGGCTATTGATTCTTCTTGAGTTTAATTTCACTGTTGTTGTGAGACCTGGCAAAAAACATGTTATGGCTGATCATTTGTCTCGCATACCTAATGGTGAGGCTCCTACGGGGGTTGATGATGACTTACCGGACACTTCCCTGTTCATGGTGGAGACAATGCCTGAATGGAGTGAGAAGATTGTTAACTTTTTGGTTAATGGCTTTCCACCCAAGGAGCTTCGTAAAGATCTAGCTCGAAAGCTAATCAAAGAATGCGAACCCTATTGCCTGATAGCCGGGACTCTTTATAAAAGAGGAAAGGATGACGTTCTTAGGCGTTGTGCCCGAGAGGATGTATCTATACATTTTGCAAGAGGCACATATGGGCGTAGCTGGTGGTCACTTCTCAGGAGACTTAACTGCGCGAAAGATCTTACAATCAGGGTATTGGTGGCCCACTATGTTCCAAGACGCATCACTCTTTGTGAAGGGTTGCGATGAATGCCAACGATATAAGAAACCCCAGAGGAAAGATCAGACGCTCCTACATCCGATCAAAGTAAACCAACCATTTGAAAAGTGGGGTTTAGACTTTGTAGGTCCAATTAGTCCAGCGGCTCGAAACACACAATCTCGCTATATTATTGTGGCCACTGACTATATGACCAAATGGGCTGAAGCGAAAGCGACACGTAAGGCAGATGCGAGGACAATAGCCAAGTTCCTCTTTGAAAATATAATCACACGATTCGGTTGTCCTTTTGAACTTGTGAGCGACAATGGTACGCATTTTATAAATGAAGTGATTAAGGAGCTCACAACAAATTTCATGATATCCCATCATAAATCTACTCCTTACTATCCGCAAGCGAATGGCCAAGCCGAGAGTACCAACAAGACTTTAATCTCTGTTTTGACAAAGACAGTTGAAGCTCATCGCACGGATTGGGATCTAAAGCTTACGACAGCTTTATGGGCCTATCGTACTGCGTACAAAGTGAATATTAATTGCACACCATTCAAAATGGTATATGGCCAAGAAGCAGTCATGCCGTGGGAATTTGTCATTCCTAGTCTTCGTGTTGCAACTCAAGAGGGTTGGGATGGTAATCCCTTAGTAGAGCGTCTATATATCCTTGAGCGGCTAAACGAAGAAAGACAATTGGCTGTATACAATGCCCTTGTGGAGAAGGATAGAAGGAAAAAATGGTTTGATCGCCATCTAAAGGACAAGGACATCAAGGTTGGGGATAAAGTCCTGATGTATGGAGTGCGAAACGAAAAGAAGAAGCTCAAATATGCTGGTAAGGGACCATATTACCCCGCAAGGTACCATCAGAGTGGAGACTCTCGACGGAGTTGAAACCATTGGATTCCTTAATGGGAGTAAATTCAAAAGATACTATGACCCCCTGAGCCAGGAGGAGTTACATGCAATCCATCAAAAGAAGGCAGCTAAAGAACAAGCTGAGCTTAAAAAGATACAAGCGAGAGTCGAAGCCAAAGAACGTCAACAGCGTGCTAGGCGACAACGAGAAGCCAACTTGGGAATTACGCAAGTATTTTTCGAGGAAGCAGAGGAGGATGCACTGGAATCTGACCCACCTCTAAGATACCCAATTGAGTTACAGAGTCCTTACGGGGAGGTGCTGTATAATGCATTATTGGATACAAGAGCTCAACATAATTTGCTATCATATGGCGTGTGGTGTCAACTGGGAAAACCACCTTTATCCAAGAATTCTATCCAAGTTCAAGGAATCAACAAGAAGAAAACCCCTGTCTCAGGAATTCTGCACACTCCGGTTGCTTATGACAAGGGAACCATAATTCAAAGCTTTTTGGTTATGCCTGCGGGTACAATGGAAGGAACTGTAAACTTAGGGCGCAAATGGATGTTGGCCACCAAGTGCAATATCGATTGGGCAACTAGACGAGTCACAACGCAAGAACCAACACTCAGTATGACCGCTCAAAATCCCGCTCCTAAGCCATCGACTGTGGACAAAATGCTGGATAACGAAAAATCACAAAGTCTAGTGGCAAAACCATCTTTGATTGTTTGCCACCCCTCTAACGCTTCAACGCCAAGAGTGGAAACAGGCAAGGTGGTCTCTAAGGTTCCGCTTACTATGCCAAAGAGTATATACAAATGGGTCCCAAAAGCTTCGTTAACAGCTACTTCCCCTGCTCAATCTCGTTCAGCCACCAAGAAGCCTCGTAAAAGAAAAGCAGCTACCCACCCGAGAAAGGGCAATGTAACATCGCGATGGATCCCAAAAAAATTATTAGTAGCCCAAGGGTACTACGAGTGGAATGACCAGATTTGGGTCCCTAAACATAAGCTGAATCCCTCTACATCACCTGTAAAACCTTGCAAACCAATTGTTACCACCCCAATGACAATTCAAGACCGTGGTAAGGGAAAGGTAATAGAGTGCTCCGCACCACTTCCAGAGTTAGTTTGGATTCCCAAACGATATCGATCATTACCACCTAGCTCAGGAAGGGGGGAGCCACATGAAGCTTCTAGCTCCTCATGCCAGGCACACACTCATATAGAAGTTTCTACATGCTCTACACCTACTCTTGTCAACACCCAACAAAAAACCGATGAGTCTATGTCTCCCCTTGTAATAGTATCGTCGGAAACCATTGTAATAGTATCAATGGGAGCGTACACTACCATCTCTGCAATTGGATGTGGCCACAAGGGTCATAAAAAGCTATCTGCCCACATCACAACCTATGACCCGCTGGACAAATTGGTTCCAAGAGGCTGCAACATCATTGCCAATAATATGATGTACCCAAGGAAAGGGGAAGCATGTACTCATGCTCGACATTCTAATGCTTCCTCCTTAACCTTCTCCCCTGACCATGTAATTGCCAAATTCAAGGGGATGTATATATATAGCTTCATACATTAAAAAAAAAAAACAGAGAAAAGAAAAACAAAAAATAGTAAAAAGAGCAAGAGCACAAAAACAAGAGAAATATCCGTATACAATCAAGAACTAGATTGACCTGTCATAAACCTACTGATGCTATATCTGTGTTTGCAGATATGGCAGATGCCCGATCATCATACACTTCATCCACTCCTACCTTTGGTGAGAGGTATCATCTGTACCTTTCTCAGATATTCCACATGTGCTATCCTGTAATTGAAACTGAATGGGATCATATAGATGTACTAGCCAGAGAGGAAAATGTTGAGGAATTAGAATGGCTAATTCGCCTATTGACCATGACTGACCCCTACTCCGTAGAGGACATATCCCCGATAGCCCAATGCTTTCCTTTTCCACAAGATGACTATCCTCGCATGGTTACATTTTTGATGAGTTTATGTGGATGGGAAAATGAAAAGGAAATATCTGACAATGATGAATGGACGGATGAAACTCATGGCACTACTGAGGTTGACTTTATTTGTTTGGATGATGCGGATAGAGGCTTAGCCTTAGGGCTAGAGCCAGGACTCTACAACATCCTCTTACCGTATCCTCAGTAGTAGTGTGGTGACTGGTAGGTAGGTTAGTGTTTTCAAGTTTTTTCTAGTTTAGATTCCTTAAACAAGTCTTGAAATTTTCACACTGATGTGCCTCTCGAGGTATAGTGCTTGTTAGTTGATTGTACAGGTTAAAAAGTTTGAGGTGGGTTCGCTTTCAAGTCCTGAGACTGCCGCAACGTTCATCAAAATATATCTACATCAAATTGCAAGCTGTCTCGTCAAATCAAGGAGATCTCCAATTACAGGTGTAATTCTTCCATACCCACTCTCTTTCGTTTTTACTGTTTAATTAATTGCATAAACTATAATGCATGACCACATGGAAATTGTCAATGTACTACTTAGTTTTTGAAGTTGCTTGCATGCTAGTGTAAATCATTAATGAGCTTAACTTTATTGGAAATATTCCTAGGCAGCATGACGTCTTTAGTTAACCTTGGAATACGATTGTCTTAGGTCTAGGGTCAAACCATCTTAATGTTTGACACCTGGCCATGTGTGTGTTGACCTCTAGGACATAGCTATTACCCCTTTGTCGAAAGGATGCAAAAGACAAATTATAGTTCAGGAGCGAAGATCAAAAGAAATAGATTAAAAAAAAAGAGCCTACAATAAATGGCAATACAAGTCTATGATGTGCTTTAATGTTGGCCTATCGTCTTATTGATACTTGGTAGGCGAGGAGTATTCTACTCCAGACCGATGCCTTGGTTGGTAGGGGGTAGCCTTGCCTAAAGTGAGCTAATAGATTCCTGGATAATGCCTTGTGTTAAACATGGTACTAGGATCGATGTTAGTTTTGCCTTAGGAAGGTCGCCATTGTGTATAAAAATTGTCACGTGCATTAAACAAAAAAAAATAAAGGCAAAAAGCTCCTGTAACTCTGATGTTTCTTGTGTCCCTAGGCTTGTGGTATTAACTTGTTCTTAGAGTAGACACAGTGTGGTCATCTGTTTATTTATTAAGCTTGGTTATTTTCCTTGACTTAGGCCAGTTATAAACCTTGATTAACCTTTGACACCTTGCTTACTCTTGATTTACTTTCAATAATTTTAAACTCCTGTTAATTTGCTACACTAGCTCATTCATGTGACCCTTAAACTAACTTCTCATAGCAACATCCATTGTGGTCTAACATGCTTGAATTTATATACTTTATATCTTTTGAATTCCAGCATACTTTCACTCTACTTCCCTGTTTTGCAGACGGTCAACAACAACCCTCTCGAGCTTACCATACCATAGCTTCCGAGGACGGAATCTACATCAGGAAGGGGGGCATGTTAACCTATGACGGACATTGAGACGTACTATGTTTTACGTCATTAATTTAAATATTCTGAGTCATGGGCCGGGCTTGTCGGCACCATATGTTAAGGATGAAGGGATTGGGTGATCGTTCGATGAGAGGCGCACCTTGAATATTAGTAGGATAAGGGTTAGGATCGGTCGGCCATGTATGGGCACCCAAGTGTGAACGGCCAAGTCACCTATAAGAGTCAAATGTAACCCTAAAATCTTCATTCTCATGTGTTGTGAATACAAGAGTGCTCTTGCCTTATCTCTTTGGTTTCCTTCTCCTGGGTGTGTGTGAGAGAGAGAGCGATCGAGCACTGTGTAGCGGCACGGCGGCGGAGAGGCGGTAGAGCGGCGACGGCGGCTCCTTCTTCACTGCTGCGACGTGGGAATCCTTCAAGGCGGCGGTTGAGCGATGAGTGACACACCCTTTGCATTCTGTTTGAGCTTCCTTCCCTGGTTGTATGCTTGCAGCCATTCGTGGCTCGCATACGGTGTCCGGCAAGTCCCCAGCTATACGACCTGTGCGACAAAAGCGCACATGTCTAAAGAGATTGATGCATTTTTGGCTAGTCGTGGGATAAAACACCAATGTACAGTGCCGTATACCCCTCAGCAAAATGGTGTTGCTGAGAGGAAAAACAGGTCACTTATGGAGATGGCACGATGTATGGTCAAGAGCCAAGCTTTGCCACATGCGTTTTGGCTTGAGGCTGTCATGTGTGCTGCGTATGTACTCAACAGGTGTCCCACTAAGGCCTTGCCGTCTGTTACTCCATACAAAGCTTGGCATGGCAGGAAGCCTTCTATTGGTCACTTGCGTCTCTTTGGTTGCTTGGCCTATGCTTTAGTGCCTGTGCAACAACGTAGAAAATTGGATGATAAGGCTGTCAAATGCATTTTTGTTGATTACAGTGCTGAGAGCAAGGGTTACAGATTGTATCATCCGCAGTCACAGCGTATCTTGATTAGTCGAGATGTTGTTTTTGTGGAAAATGCTGTGCAGCCTTTGTTATCATGTACCAAAGAGACAGGTGTGAGCTCACGGGATGTATTTGATACGTTGTTGCCTCTGTTTACAAGTGGAAATTCAAATGTAAGTCCTAATGAGGTAAATATTCAGCCTATGCAGATTTCAAACGACATCATAGATCAGCCTATTTCTGATGCAGATTTACAGGATGTAATTTATGAGGATACGGCTGAAAATGAGCAGGCTAGAGGTATGCCTAAATGGCTGGTGCAAACCTTGCGTGATAGTAAAATTGATGCACCTATTTCTAGTACTCGTTCAGGTTTTCAGCATGCCTCTTATGCATCAGATTGTTATGCTTTGGCTGTGTCTAGTATGTGTGAAGAGGAAGAACCTCTTTCATTTGATGAGGCACAAAAATCAGAAAATTGGTTGGCTGCAATGCAAAGTGAATATGATGCTATAATGAAGAATGGTACATGGTCTTTGTGTGATTTGCCTATTGGTAAAAAGGTCATTGGATGTAAGTGGGTTTTTAAGTTGAAACAAAAGCCAAATGGCAGTGTTGATTGCTATAAGGCTAGACTTGTTGGAAAGGGTTATGCTCAAGAAAAGGGCATTGATTTTGATGAGACCTTTGCTCCCACTTGTCGTATGACTACCATTCGTAGCATTTGTGCATTGGTAGCTCATAATGGTTGGAATGTACATCAGTTGGACATAAAGACTGCGTTCTTGAATGGAGATTTGCATGAGGAGGTGTATGTATTGCAGCCTCGTGGTTTTGTTCAAAGAGGGCAGGAAAACAAAGTGTGCAGGTTGAAAAAGGCTTTGTATGGTTTAAAGCAAGCTCCACGAGCTTGGTATGAAAAGATACATGCATATTTGACTGCACATGGTTTTCAGAATAGTCCAACAGAAAGCACTTTGTATGTTAAACGTGTGGATGATGTACATCTAATCATTGCTCTCTATGTCGATGACATGCTGCTCACAGGACCAAATGAGAGTCATATTGCTGATTTTAAGGCTGATTTGAATTCCTCTTTTGAGATGTCAGATTTGGGGCATTTGCATCATTATCTGGGGATACAATTTAAGCACTGTGATGGAGGTATTGCTTTGTGTCAGACAAAGTATATTGAGACATTGTTGAAGGCCTTGAAGACTGCAAGCCTATTGCTACTCCAATGGAGACAGGTTTGAAGTTGAGTCTTCATGATGCTGGAGATCACTTTGATGTCACACTCTATCAGACAGCTGTTGGTTGCCTCATTTATGTTTGCATTACGAGGCCGGACATTCAGTTTGCAGTCTTACAGGTGAGCAGGTTTATGCATAGCCCAGGGTCTCAGCATTGGAAGGCAGTTAAATGCATCTTTCGCTACTTGAGTGGCACCATACATCTTGGGTTGTTTTATCCCAAGGGGGGATCATTTTGCCGCCAGATTTACATGCTTTTTTGGACTCAGATTGGGCTGGTTGCTATGACACAAGAGTGTCCACAAGTGGTTTTTGTTTCATGCTCGGTAGCTCATGCATATCTTGGTTGAGCAAGAAGCAACCTACTGTGGCCACTTCTAGTTGTGAAGCTGAGTACAGGGCAGCTTTCACAGCTATGGTTGAGTGTGTGTGGCTCAGACGGCTTATGGCTAACTTGGGTGTTGGACAAGAGTTTGCCACCTCTATCTACACTGACAGTCAGAGCGCATTGGCAGTTACGAGAAACCCAGTTTCTCATGCTTGCACAAAGCACATTGAGGTGCATTATCACTATGTCAGGGAGAGACTCTCAGCAGGAGAGATCAGGTTGGCCTATGTGCCAACACAAGACAACCTCACCGATCTTTTCACAAAGGCGCTTCCTCGTGAGAAGTTTGAAGCTTTTTGCAAAGCTTTGGGCTTGCTCCCCTTTGCGGACTGATCTACTTTGGGCATGGCACTTCCCTATACATGAGTGCCAGCTCTCGTTCACACCATCACTTCCAGGGGGGATTTGTTGCCATATATATAGGCAGTGATGTGTGTGAACACACTTAGGACCGCCGGGGCACTTTTTCTCTCTTTAGGAGGTTTTTCCCCCCGGCTTGTATATACGCCCATCCTTCTAGGGCTAACTTATCTTTTGTACATTGACACAATCTAATACACTGTGTGTTGTGTGCATTCTTGCTTCTTCTTCTCCAAGCTTTGTGTGCTTTCCTGCAACCCTAATTCCAACATGAATTCAATCCACATATTGATTATTCCATGCATACTATGGATTTCACACATAATGGTATTCTCATGCAATTAGTTGGTGATCTTTCTCTTGAGATGTATCCATTATTATCCCATACCCAAGCTAAACGTGCACTTTGGATTTTAGTTAATGAAGTGCAAGCATATGAAAATAATCTCACTCCTTCTTAGCAAGCATTCATAGCTAAGTTTTAGGATTGTTTTGTAGATGATTTACCTCCTACCTTACCTCTTTCACATCCTGAAGACCATACTATAGAGATTATTCCGGGTAGTCAACCACCTCATAGAGCTCCTTATCATACAAATCCTCTTCAACAAAAAGAAATAGAATGCCAAATTAGAGAATTATTAGACAAGAAACTTATTCAACCTAGTAGTTCTCCTTTGGTTGTACCTATTCTTCTTGTTGAAAAGAAAAATAAGACTTACCACATGTGTATTGATTATAGAGCTCTCAATAAGGTCACAGTTAAGAATAGATATCCCATCCCTCGTGTTGATGATTTGCTAGACAAGCTTAAAGGTGCATTTGTCTTTGTAAAATTAATTTGAAATCTGGATATCACCAAGGTTCAAATGACTCGTTCCGACATTTATAAAACTGCTTTTCATACTCAAATTGGTCATTATGAATTTTTGGTTATACCTTTCAGTCTAACCAATGCACCTGCTACTTTTGCACGCATGATGAATCATATATTTCTTGATCATCAGAATTATGTCATTGTTTTCTTTGATGATTTGCTTGTCTTTAGTAAGAATCATGCCTATAAGATTCCTCCCTCCAGCTTTTGAGATGTAAAGGTGTAAGAACCTCCCCTTCAATCTCTGTAATCATCCCCTAATTCAGAATACAAGAAACCATTGTTTTCCCTTGGCCTAGAGAGAGAAAATATTCTAGAGAGAGATAATACAAAATTGAGATATTTTTGGATACAAAGTTTCTCCTAATATCTAAGATGAATTCCCCTAAAACAGAAGTTCAAAAAGAATTTTCCAATGTGCATTAGAAATTAATTGAATATGTGTATAAGAGACCTTAGCCTAAGGGTCCACATTTTCAAAAAAATTTGAGTAAGGTCCAAATAAGGTTCCAAAGGGCCAATAGGATTAATCCAAGTGTTGGGATGACAAAAATAAAAAGAATAAAAGAAAATCCCCCAAAAATGAGTAAATGCTCACATAAGATGAAGAGTTGACCAAGTACTGGGTTTATTAGTTAAACATTAAGGTTTACTAGTAAAAAAATCAAATTTTGACACCTCAGTAAGGAGAGGGATCATGAAGGAGGCACCTTTTTTTCATCATAACCTTGCATTTTTAATTCAAAAAAATGAGATATTTTTATCCCTCCTCTCTCCTCTTGCAAATTGGATCAAAAAGTGAGCTAAACTGGTCCAAAACTTGTCCAAAATGGATCAAACTGAAGCTGGAAGCCTCTAGATCCCAGTTGGACTTGGTTAGTGGCCTCCCTCATCTTTAAATAGACCCTCATTCCTTTGTATTTTTATCTTTGAGTAATTACATGCCAGCATTATCTTCATTTTAGTGTAATTCTATTATCCCTCTACTTTTGGAAGCTTTGGAGCTTCACATTTCTCCATCCTCTCTTCGAGATTACCCTCCCCAACTTGGTGGCTAAAGCTTGCTTCTTTGTGGGCTTCACTTCTTTCTTTAAAGAATCAAGCCAAAATCAAAGGTAAGCCTGAATCCAATGGTTTTTCTATCTTTCTCAATGGTTATCTCCTTCCCAACCCCTCTAATGCTTGGAAAGCTTTCAATTAAATGGTTTTTTCTTGAAATCAAGCTTTCTAATGATTCATAATGTTTAAATGGGTTAATACTAATCTTTCTGCTTAATTAGAGTATTTTTATTAGTAAATCAATCATCTTTATGGTTAGATCCTTGTTAGAAGGATGATTCTTAATGATAAACTCATTATCTTAAACAAAACTCTAGGCTTGACAAGCTAAAGAAAAAGATTAGGTATTTTTATGATTTAATCTAGTTAAAAATGATGATTAATTTCTTTAAGCTTGTTTATGATTAAGAAAAATCATATTAATTCATTTTAAGTTGAAAGAGGGTTATGCTAACATTTTTGGAAATGACTTAAGAATAATCAAGAGATTTAATTGTAATTATGTTTATAATTATGCTATGTATGCATAATAAAATTTTAGTTTAAAAGAGGAGTTCCTATCACATTTCATAATTATGGGTATTTATTTAAAAGTAGAATTTTAAGAATCCTCAGAAAATGCAGCAAAACTATGGCAAATTTTTTTTAAAAATGAATTTAATTTTGTGCATAATTTTTTTAATACAAAAAGAGGAATTCCCATTGTATTCTAGGCATAAACATTTTTATGCTAAAAGAATGATTTTTGTTACGTTTATGAAAAATACTTTTATAGTATTTATGCATATTTATTTAAATAGAGAAAAGAGGAATTTCCATCATATTCTAGGCATATATATTTTTATGCTAAAATAATGATTTTTGTCATATTTATGGAAAATACTTTTATAGTATTTATGCATAAATTGTTTAAATAGAGAAAATATAAATTTTTGTTATATTTATCTTTATATATATACATGCATAAATAAATTTTATGCTAAAAGTGGAGTTTTGAGCATTATTCAATAGTCAAAAAAATAAAGAAGGTTATGCACAAATATTATAGATACATTCAATTTATGAGAATTATGAAAATAATTCATTTAGATAAATGGATTAGTGTTTATACTAAAAGAGTAAATATGGATATAATTGATTTTATAAATCCCATGAATCTTTTATTCAAAAAGAAGAATATTGAGCATTTTTTATTTTGAGAAATTTGAGAATGGATGTGAGTGGATGTAGGAATGATGTGAGTGGATGTAGAAATGATGTGAATGGATGTGAATGGATGTGAATGAATGTGAATGGATGTAGGAATGATGTGAATGGATGTAGGAATGATGTGAATGGATGTGAGTGGATGTAGGAATGATCTGAATGGATATAGGAATGATGTGAATGGATTTAGGAATGATGTGAATGGATGTAGGAATGATGTGAATGGATGTGAGTGGATGTAGGAATGATGTGAATGGATGCAAGAATTATGTGAATGGATGTGAGTGGATGTAGGAATGATGTGAATGGATGTGAGTGGATGTAGGAATGATGTGAATGGATGAGAATGGATATAGGAATGATGTGAATGGATGTAGAAATGATGTGAATAGATGTAGAAATGATGTGAATGGATGTGAGTGGATGTGAGTGGATGTAGGAATGATGTGAATGGAAGTAGGAATGGTGTGAATGGATGTGAATGAATGCGAATGGATGTAGGAATGATGTGAATGGATGTAGGATGATGTGATATAATGTGAATGGATGTGGGATGATGAGAATGGATGCGAATGGATGTGGAATGATGTAAATGGATGTGAATGGATGTAGGATGATGTAAATGGATGTGGAATGATGCGATGTGAATTGATGTAGAAGAATGTGTAATGACGTGGAATGATGTGGAAAGGTGGGAGTTTGTTGGAAACTGCAATTGAGACCTGTTTTTAAAGATTGTTTTATGTCAAGAATGCTAGGGAAGCATTTTGACTATTTTGTCAAATAAGGTCGTGAGAGAACCTAAGTGAAAAGGTTGCATCAGCTGCTGACGGAGAGTCAATGAAGGATGTCTCGCGTGGCAAGATCGGCTGAGGTCTTGACCAACCTCGGTTCGATTAAAATGGTGACCTTCTAGTACAGTGGATGAGGGACCAAGGAAGCGGCCTATGAGTGAAGCACTAGGTGACCTACGAAGGAACCTAGAGGGTGCTGACCATACAGTGCTCGAGCTCTGGGTCGCCCAGGATACCCACGCGTGCATCGGGGAAGAAAATGAGTTGGAGTCATTTTTTGAACATGGGCATGGATCTGGTTGATTGGCCTTGCTGGTCTTCAACAAACGGATGAGTTCATGGATCTTTTACATGGATCTTGTTGGTTGATCTTGCTGATCCCCAACTGAGAGTCCATATGGTTTTTATGCGATTAAACTCCTAGGTACTATGGGCTAGGAACTATTGAAAAGGCCCCCTGAGTGAGCAAGCGGTGAGCGTTCTACTTGTGTCGATGATGCCATAGGTACGCTGAGGAAGGAATGACTGAAATTAGATCTTAGGGTTGGAAAGTGGAAAAGTTGGAAATTGGATCTCGAAATGGAATACTAAGGATTAGGAAGGAAACACTGTGGTTTTATTGCAAATCTGTTTTGGAAAAAGTTGAATCAGAGAAAAGGCAATTTCATATTGGGTGTGTAAGTGGTCTATCTATTTAATTTTTTGCATGAGAGCGGGCTAGGGGGCCTGGGAACTCTTTTCCCTGGTACCCGAGACAAAACATAACCAAATTTTCATAATGGATCCTATCAATACAGTGGTTGGGTGGTTGGCTAACCCATGGGACTCTGGATGGGGTTAGGCTGGACTGATGGATTCCTATAATTAAAATTCAATTATGTTCAAGTTACGATAGTTGAAGTAAATCACGGATAATCCTTGTTCTATGGAAAAGAATCAATGGTTGTGCCTCTTGATGACGAGGAAAAAAGCGTTGGTCTCTATGATCCAAGTGCATTAGGACCTCAATGGAAGGCTTCTTGGGCCCTTTTATTTGCCAGTTTAAGGAGTCAAACCTTTTCTCTTAAGAAGAAACGTTTTCTAATTAGAAGCTTCAAAACGGCTACTTTATTTGAATTTGAATTTTGGGGAAAAAATGGAATTTAAAATCTAGCGGACAAAACCATATCATGTAACATATCTATGGAAAGCTCTTGATGCGTAGATCACGGATCTATAATCTCCGCTCAAATCGGAGCTTGTATGTAGAAGTTATGGAGGTCCGAAAATTTTAAAATTGCCTCTCCCCTTTTTGGGAGGAAAAGTGCACCCTTTGACCACTCTTACACCTTTCTTACAAACCCAACATTTCAGTCCACATGGCAACCCCCCATTTGGCTATTCCTTAATCACCTTGATTAGGCTTGGGCAAATTAAAGGGCCCAAGAAGACCCCATTCACTTCCTAATGCCTTGATCTGGCCATGTGATCCGCGAGTTCGGTCGGAATGCAAAAGGGAAGTTAAGGCTCTTGACTACGTTAGAATATTTTCCTGGAGGAATCGCCCGTGCTTCCTGGGTGAGGAAAGTTTTTTCCGGTCTCGGTTCGGAGGAACCACCGGCGGCGG